>NW_010527472.1:0-414 GCF_000687285.1 Phaethon lepturus
TGCCCTGGCACAGCTCAGCTCAGCCAATGTGTTTTGGGTCCCTCTGGGTCACCTCCCCTGTGCCCCATAAGCCGAGGCACCAGGCAGGTGGTGTCCAGAAATGCATGGTCCAGGCTGAGCTCGGCAAGAGCTGCTGCGGTAGGGAGAAGGGAGGGAAAGGGCAGCCAGAGCTGTTAAGCTGGAGGATGGAGCTTGGGGCACCTCAGGAGGGACCCCCCGAGTCTGGCCAGCTTGTCCCTCCTTTTTTTTAATCAAGGGTCTTGGCTCTCATGGAGGAATCTGTCTAGGAGCCAGCGATGCTTATCCCACTGCCTATTTTCCCAGCTCCCAGCTGGCCTCCATGCTGCAGTTGTCACAGGGAAGCCGAGCTCCAGCCTGTTCCCTGCGGCAGGTCCAGCAGCCTCAGGGGTGGTC
>NW_010527472.1:481-1924 GCF_000687285.1 Phaethon lepturus
AGGGGATGCAGACCCCAGCTTGTGCCGGTCCCCTGGCTCCTGGCACAGAGCTGGGGGGTCAGTGGGGGTCAGCCCTTTTCACAGGGCTCAATGGGCTGTGTGGGTCACTGGAGCAGCCTTGAGGTGTAATCTTGGGGGTGCAGGAGCTGTGGCCAAGTTTGGGCCTTTGCGACCCTGCAGGGTTTGGGGATCGCTGCCGGCTGTGAGTCCCCTCTGCTCTCCCCTGCAGCCAGCTGCCCCCGGCTGTCCTCTCGCCCCGGCTCCGGGAGTGATTAATGGGTCCTTGGAGCTCGTTCCTGGCCAGCTGGGGTTGCTGGAGCCTCCCTGCCATCTGGGAAGGGCTGCATTGTTCCACCTTGTGATTTACAGGGATGGTCTCCTCCCTCCGCACCCTGCTCTGGGGACAGAAGGGCCTGCCCGGCTCTGCAAGGTGCCCAGCCCTGTCGGATGTGGAGCACCCGGAATCAGCCCTGCGCAGGGCGCTGGGTGCTTCCCATCCATCTCCTGGGGACGAAGGAGTCCCCAGAGCCAGCTCTGTCTTGCCTCGTTCTTGGAAATGACCTTCTGCAGAGCAGGGAAGACCCAGGGCCTTTGCAACATCCTCATGCACCTCCCTGGGCGGAGCAGGGAGCAGTTACCTCCCCTCACACCCGTCGGACCCCTCCCCTTGCCCAGAGCTGCCCTGCCACCCCCCGCACTAACAACCAGACCCCAGACAGGTCCAACAGCCCTCAGTCCCAAGGCGACATGGCCGGGCTTCCCGCCCTGCAGGGAGGGGACAGAGGCTCCGCGCAGGTAACTCCAGAGACGAGGAGTCCCAGAGAGCAGGGTGCGGGGTGGCTGGCCTCTCCCTGCCCCGGGGCAGGATCGGTGGCACCTAACTCATCCCCACAGATGTTTGTCTGACCCATCTGCAAGCCCGGGGGCAGCCAGACCCTCCTCACCCACCGGCCCTCCTCTCCCAGCACCACGCGCCGTGGACCCTGCCTGGGGACACACGCCTGGGTCCCAAACCGCCCCCGCTGCATGCCCTCGCACCCGGCCCTTGCCACGCTGCTGCCTCTGGTCTCCGTCCAGAGACGTCTCTTTACCTCCGTCTCTTTATCTCTGCTACGCGATCGCCGGCGCGAGGCGTCCGATGGCTCATTAGCTCCTGCTCCGTGTCTCGAAGGAAGGGATCAGATCGGCGCTTTATCTAGGGAGACCGTCGGCCCTTTTGGGCCAGGGCCTGTCTCTCCCAGTCACCCGTCTCACATCGGCATCGCGGCCTCGGGGGACCCTCGTGATGGGACCCAGGCATGAAGCGAGCATTTCTAACCATGGGTCACGGAGGACGCTTTTGGGGAGCTCCCTCCCGGTGCCGTTTGCCTTTGTCCCTTGCACCGCTCCCGGTCCCAGCCCTGCCGGGAGCTGCGGCCGGGCCCTTCGCAGGGGACAGGGAGG
>NW_010527472.1:2001-2836 GCF_000687285.1 Phaethon lepturus
CGGACCCAGCAGATGGCACTGCCGCCTCGCGCAGGCAAGCTGGGGACACAGCTGCTGCCCACGGTGACATCCCCGGGGGACCAGGGCACGGGTGGGCGGCCTGGCCCTGGGGCAGCAGGCTGAAACAAGGGGTGTCCTTCCCCCCTCCCCAAACCGGGGTGTCACGTCCTGCCCCGGCTATTCCTTTTTGGGGGAGGAAGGGACGTGGAAGGGGGCCGGCAGCCATCCCCACCTCATCGTCCCGGGGGCAGGGACACAGAAATGCTGCCGGGCAGAAGCAGCTGAGCTGTTTCATGCACGTCTCTTTATCTGCACCTTCAGGACTGTTTTCCATGGGTATTTTTCAAATGAAAAGCCATTGTGAAACATTCCTCGTGTCCACACCTACCTGCGCACCGGGACCAGCGTCCTCCAGAGGCTGGGGAAGGGATGGAGAGATGGAAATGTGTACGGGGAAGGAGAGAGAAGGAAATAGCTGCGGGAATAGAGAAAGAGTTGGGAAGTGTCTACGAAACGCTCAGGGAGGTAGAGGAGAAGCTGAGCTGCCTGTTAACCCTGCCTGCCCGCAAGCACAAAGAGCAGGCAAGGGACCCAATCTGTCGGAGATGACAGCAAGGCCAGAACCAGCATCTAAATTAGCATGAAGTGTTTCCATTGTGCGAGGCACAATGAGGACCATATGTCAGGGCTGGGGCTGGCGGCCGGGAACAACGGGCCCCGCAGAGGTTTGGGAGCCGGAGCTCGGGCTGCCCTAACCCGATTACCACCTCCCGGAGCGCACGTGGCCCAGGGTGGGATGGACATGGCCGTCCCGCACGGACCTCCGTGCGTGGAG
>NW_010527472.1:2920-6893 GCF_000687285.1 Phaethon lepturus
CGGCGGAGACATGACGCATCGCAAGGGGTGAACACCAGGGAGAAATCCTTGAGCAGGGACAAAAAGGGGCCCTGGGAGCACTGAGGTCCCCCAAGGTCCCCTCCTGTGCCCGAAGAGCCACTATTGCCCCTGCAGCCCGGTGCTGAGTCTCCCCGCTTGCTTCCCCCACTCCCTCCCCCATGTTTATTATTTCCCCTTTGACGCATCTCTGCTGAGCCGAGCTGCAGCCGAGGCCAATTGATTATATGAAGAAATTTGGAGCAAGTCGGCGAACAGCTGCAACCTGCCCCCAGGGACGCGCGGGATCGGCGCAGACAAAGGAGACGAGCCGCAAACTTGCTTCCCCGCGTAGCTCGGGGTGGGCCGAGGAAGTGCGGAGAGCACCGGGGGCTGGCAGGGGCCAGTGGGACAGGGGCGAGGGCTGGGGTGGTGGGGAAGGGGAGCACGGAGGCTCTGCTAGGCAGAGGTGCAGGGTCAAGTGCGGGGTGACTTTGGGGCCAGGGCCGCACTGATTTCCCAGGGGTATGCAGGAGAGCGAGGGCGGTTTATTGGGTGCGTTCGGAGATGCTGACGTCTGGAGCAGATGTCCTCATCCCTCTGCTGTCACCAGAGGGACTGGGCTATTTGGGGTCTGCTCGTCCCAGCAAACCCGGGCTGGGCTCAAACGGTGACTGCAGACCCGGGGAAAGCCGAAGACACGGCGTTCACCCTGGGTCCGAGCGAGCCCGAGCCCAGCCGGTGCTGGCAGGACTCGAGTGCCAAGAGGACATTTCCCTGGTCCCTTGGCCGGAGCGTTGGGTGGTGGCCTCTCTCCCACCGCCTCCTTTCACGGGTACGGCCACAGCCATCACCACCGCCGAACAGCAGAGGGAAGAGATGGTTAAAAAGAAGATTGGGAAAAACAGAAAGAAAAAGGGAAGTCGGGCACTCCAAGTTCAAGATCTCTCTTTTGCTGGCAGTTTAATTCATTTCCCCCTCCCTGACTTCTTTGTGAACTCATAAATAATAAATCCTTGCACAGTCTGAACAGCCAAGACAAACACACGCTGGGCACACCGCGTACGAGGGTGGGTTGGTTGGTTTTCCGCCGTGGTCATTATTTTTTTTTGTTTGTTTTCTAGTTTTCCTTTCCCAAAAGTGCACAACACAGCAAATAAATAATAACATTTATCAATAAATTAATTCAATAAATATCCTTGTGGCACAGAGACGTGGCTGGTGAGTGGAGGGGAAGGGTGGGCTGCCCTGCTCTGGTTTGCTCTGCCACTGCCCCGCTGAGCGGTGCGGTGACGGGGGAGCTGGCTGCGGGGTCCGCTGCTCCGGTGCTCAGGGATCCCACTGGCGAGTCCTTGCGAGACAGAGGTAGCGATCGTTCTCCCTGCTTTTAGGGGAGGGGGAAAATGAGGTACGGAGCGAGGCGCCACTGGGAGCTGGTGGAAGAGACAGGGGTGGGATGGAGCCGGGAGGTCTGCGAGGTCCCGGGAAGTCCAGCTGCGGCCAACACCTCAGGAGGGCAAAAAGTGGAGGGTGGGACCCCGGAGAGCAGAGTAGGGCAGATGCTGCCAGGACCCCCTGCTCCGGGGGTTCGCTGGTGTTCGCAGGACGCGGCACTGACCCTCTCACCATAAAGTCCAGCTCCCCCAGCAGCTACCCCGCAGGCCGGACCGCTGCCTGTCTCATGGCAAGGCTCAACGAGGAGCAGCCCTCAGGAGGGCAAAAAGTGGAGGGTGGGACCCCGGAGAGCAGAGTAGGGCAGATGCTGCCAGGACCCCCTGCTCCGGGGGTTCGCTGGTGTTCGCAGGACGCGGCACTGACCCTCTCACCATAAAGTCCAGCTCCCCCAGCAGCTACCCCGCAGGCCGGACCGCTGCCTGTCTCATGGCAAGGCTCAACGAGGAGCAGCCCCAACCCCCCACCCGGGGGACTTGCCACTCTTGCCACTGCCAGTGCAAAATTAACTCTTCAAACAAACACCCATAAAACAAGGCAAAACATTCACTCTTGCAACAAGCTTTCCCCAGCCTCAACGTGCCCTTGCTGGGAAAAAGGCTGCTGGGCTCTGCCTTCCCTTCCCGCTCCCCTCCTCTCCCAAAGTGCTGATCCATGTTAGGGGCGGCCGGGGAGAGCCCCGGCTATGGAAGCTGGGCAAAGGGTCTTTGCCGGCTTCCTCCCCTCTCCAACCCCGCTGCGCTGCAAGCCGCAGGTAAAGTGCAGTTTCCCCCAGCAGAGCGTGTGCTGTGACGGGTCACGCTGCACCAGTGCCATACTGGTGTAAACGGGGGGGCCCGCGGCACCCTGGGGTGAAACCTCTTTGCACATGAGTGCCAGCAGCACCAGCTGCGCTGCGGAGGAGAGACGCGGTGCTGGGGGAGCTGAGCGTCGGTGTCCCCCCTCCAGTGCTGGAGCATGTGCCAGGCTTGTGACCCCACTCAAGCCTTTTTCACCAGGGGAACCAAAGTGGGGAGACAGAGGAAGAGTGAGGAGGGATGAAGTGCTGCATCAGGCCAGTCTGGTGCCGCAGGGTGGTCACGGCTGTCGGTGCAACGGGCCAGGCCAGGGGGGGTTCACACTTGTGAAGCACTAGGGCCAAGGAGGGCTTCACACTTGTCATGCACTAGTGCAAAGGAGGGTCGGGCAGCACAGCCCGGGATGTACCGGTCCGGGGAGCAGAGTGCTGAGGTTTGGGGAGACCAGATGTGCAACGGAGGGGCTTGGAGGGATCCTGGGTGCTGCTCCGGCCTGGCACGGGAGCAGGGCCAGCGCTGCTCCGGGCACCTTGCGGGCAGCACAGCGAGCGAGCAGCCTCCGCTGCATCTCGAGGGGAACCTGCTGCTGTCACCCGTGGAAAGTGTGGCCAGGTCCTGCGAGGTCCGCACCACACCGCGTGCTTCCTTTTGGAGCGTGAAAAGGGCAAACACAGAGGAGCTGCTCTGTGCCCAAGGATGCTCCTGGGCTGTCCCCGCTCTGCGGAGAGGACAGCCCTGACGTGGGACTTTAAGTGCCCAGCACGATGCCGGGGCAGAACAGCAGCAAACAGACAAAACGCCCAGACTGGCCGTGCTGGTGGGGTGGCCAGTGGCAGAAGGCGCAGACAGACAGACGGACAAGACCCTGGGGCTTCTCGGTGCTGCAGTGTTTCACAGGCCCATTTTTTTGTGGCTCTTATAAAAGAGGTGACGCACAGACAGACTTGGGCTCAGTGGCTCCCGCTGTGGGTCAGGGAGCGGACGTGGCGGACAGACTGACGGATGTGGGCTCAGGATCCCGCAGCCAGTATCAGTGGGATGCGCAGCAGAAGGACGGATAGAAGTTGGGAGCATACACGGCCAGCACAGGCTTCAGGCAGCGGATCCAGCAGGACAAACAGATGGCCGATGGACCAAACATCCAGCCTGACTCAGGCAGGATGGAAAGACAGACAGATGTGGGCTTGGAAGTGGAGAAATACAGAACAGAGTTCGGACAGCGGGCAGAGCAGACAGCTGGAGACTTGGTCCTTTTGAACAGACGGATGAACACAGGCACAGCATTTTGGATGCCCAACATGTGGTTCAGGTCATAGATGGACAGACGGACTTGAGCTCTTGGCTCAGATGCCCAGCACATGTTCAGGTAAGGAGATGTGGCAGGCAGACAGACGGACGCAGACTGGGCGGCTCAGACGTCCAGCACGTGGTTCAGGTAGGAGATGTAGCAGATGGCCAGACGGAGGATCTCAATCTTGGAGAGCTTCTTGTCCGGCGGCAGGGTGGGCAGCAGCTTCCGCAGCTCGGCGAAGGCCATGTTGAAGGCTTCGACGCGGATGCGCTCCCGCGTGGCGTGGGCTGTCCGGTATTTGGCTGTGGCGCGCCGCCGGCGCCGCCGCTCCTCCCGACTCAGGTGCTGCAGGTCTTTCTTCACGGCCTCACCCGGCTCGGCTATCCGGGACTGAGCGCACAAGCCAACGCTGCCGGAGTCCTCCCCGCTGGCTGCG
>NW_010527472.1:6909-7483 GCF_000687285.1 Phaethon lepturus
AAGCCGGACTCGGACTCGGAGTGTGTCGGGGGCAGGTCGATCTCTGTCTGGTCCGAATTGAGCATCATCTTTGCGGAAGAGGGGAGGACAGAGACGGATGCTTCAGAGATGTGGTATGTCAGGACAGGCTGACCTGGGCACGATGTCGAAGCAAAACTGCTCTACTTTAAAGAGAAGGTCTCCGGATCACAGCAAGCCCCTGGTTATTCTCCTCCTCTTCCTCCTCATCACACACAGTCTACGCAAGGGAATTTCAAAATTTTCCGTTTTCCTCAGAGAACTTGTTGGGCGAGCAACAGCTTTCACAATAAATAATGTAAGAAAGACGGCAGGATGCATATAAATAAAATAAATAAATAAATATCCTCTGGGCGCCCGTGCGCACGGAGACCAAAAAAAAATCTTCCGTCCAGCTGCGGCAGGACCCAGTTTCGGAGCCGTCAGGTGTCAGAGCCGAACTCCTTCCGTGTGCTCTAGAAAACAGAAGCACAGGGGCTCTCAGTACTGCCCGGCTCCCGGCGGACGCGAGAGACGCAGCTAGAGAGCACGGCTGCTTGCCCTGCTCCACTTGCCC
>NW_010527473.1:0-2508 GCF_000687285.1 Phaethon lepturus
ACAGGGGGACAGCTTGTACGTACCTCGTGCAAGCACAATTTGGGGGATGGAGCATCCCACCTGTCCAGCCAGGACAGTACCTCTTTGGTGCCCCAGGCTTGGTGTATTCAGTGCTACTTCTCCAGAGAAAGCCAGACTGTCAGCATCCTGGATGTGCGAGGTAGCCTAGCAGGTAACGCAGCACGCAGGGCTGCGGTGGTGCTAGCTGTGCTCAGCGCCTTTCAGCAGGGCCGTGCCTTACTCACTGGTGCGTGTCGTTAGCTCTCCCTGCCTGGGGTCCCACGCACCAGAAAGGAGGGAATGGGAGTTGTGGAGAAGGTGACACTGAAAACATGAGTCAGAGCTGGCCAATATGGGGCAGGAGTCAGGGACCAGTGTAGTGCCCAGTGGGCGGGACAGGTCTGCTCACATCAGGGCCAGGTTGGGACCTTCCCGCACTTGTGCCATGAATTTACGGTGGTCTGGGAGGGAAGAATTGCCTCCAAACAGCACCTTCTCTCCTATGGTGCATCCCTTGGGGTACCTGGGTTTGCACCCTGGGAAAGCCAGGTCACATTACCTGAGTATTCAGCCCAGAAAAGCCAGCTCTCGGGCATTCTAGGTGGCAAGATGTTCCTGAAGGCACTGAGCTAGAGCACTGCTGTTTACAGTTTCCCATCAAACTGGGGAAAATAAGCATTGTTCCTATGCTGATCTAGCAGCCTTCATTCTGCCAGCAGGAGCCTTTTCTCTCTCAAAAGATCTCCCTGTTTGGAAGAAACTTTTGAATCTAATTGTTAACCTGAATGGGCCTCAGCTCAAGATGATTGACTTCTGCAAACAAGGAGTCCTGTATTTCCAGGGGCTCTGCCCTGCAAAATGCTGAATACTTCCCAGGGCAATAGGGTGGGGGAGAGGGGCACCCAGAGAAAGGAAAACATGGCCCATGTGGGTGGGGGGCACAGAAGAAGAAGGGGAGGGGAAGGAGCTATCACCTGGGAAGAACGACAAGCAGAATAAGGCTTTTTCACTTATCTGGACACCACTTTGGGGAAATCTGATGTTAAAAGAGTCTGTAGTTTTAAATGACCATGAATGACAACATCAAAAATACCAAAATTAGGGGTCAAGGTTCAATGAACTAAGGAAGGACTCTTGTGTTTTGATCCTCATCAGCCAACATGTACCCATACCAGAGTGAGGGTAGTAAAGATGCTGGGGAGCGTTCCTTTCACCAAACTCCCGCAAAGAGGATGGGGTCCCTGCAGAGTGTGGGGCTCAGCTCAGCTCGGTGGCAGATGGGCCGTGCATCCTTCTGCCGGCCACCACTGCAATGCTGCCCCGCTCCATGCTGCATCAGACAGCAGCTCGAGTAGCTCAGGCACCCACGACGCCCCAGCCTGCAGCACCATCGAGGACTGCTCAGGGCACCCTCTGGGGGCTGCAAAGGCTTGGGAGAGCCCAATTAACTTCCTGCTCAGAGCAGCCATCCTCTAAATATGCTCTGTCACGGCATCCCAGGACTTCAGACTCCGTGCCTGCAACTGCACGGGAGTCTCAGTGAGGCAATGTCAAAGGATGCGGGGCAGGGCCATCCATCTATCTTGTTCTGTGCTTCTTTCTGTTCTCTCCTGGGGCCTGCTTGGTGCTGCCAACTTCACAATATGTGACTTTTTAAAAAATCTTAAATCACATGATAGAAAGGTTGGTCACCTAAAAAGCAAAGAAAGTTCTTGGCTTGTGTGAGTTACCGTGAAAAGCATGAAAAGGACTTGCACACAGGTGGAAAAATGCCTATTGTGGTACTGAGTGGCAGCTACTCACTCTTGTAAAATCTCACAGCATGTGTCAGACAGGGACACCCCATTGCCCCAGTCCGGTCTCTGGGACAGTTGTCCAGCTAATTTTCAGTGGGGGAAGTCCTGGAAGCTGGGTCCTGCATTATGTCTGCCCATCTTTCTCACCATCCCCTGAACTGGGTTCCAGATCCCCTGCAAATTCCTTGCCCACATCAAAAGAGGGGAGACGAAAGAGGCCAAATGACTATTTCTCAAGCCAGTGCGAATGCCCCAGGCAGTGGCCCAAGCAGCAGCTCGGCCACTGGCCACCGCAGTGCCCAGCTCCCGTCCTTTCCCTCAGCCTCCCCCTGCCCTCCCCTCTGCCAGGCTGCCCACTCAGCCTGCGGCTTGCTCACACTAGTGGCTCGCCCCCGAAGGGACGAGTGAGACCCCCCCCATGCCCTAGGAGAGGGATTGGGCTGCTAACAGAAACGTCTCGCTTCAGTGCAATCTCCCGGACCCGAAACCCTCCAGAGAACTCTCTCCAGATTAACCTCAGCTGATGCTGAGCTCTTCCTCCTGGTCTTGACCCCTTTCTCCCCACTTCAGAGATTTCCCTGTGAGGTGTGGGGCTGTCTTTCATGGTGCCTCGCTGCGGCCTTTTGTGTGATCTCCCACATCGGCCTTCCTGCATCCAGAGGTTCCCCGGCGGCTGCAGGAAGGCCGATGTGGGAGATCACACATCGGCCTT
>NW_010527473.1:3166-3386 GCF_000687285.1 Phaethon lepturus
CTTTCGTGCACAGGACGGGGGGCAGCTGCTGCCTGGAGGGGAGGGGGCTGTGTCCACCCGCACACTCCACCCTCTCTCCCCGTTGGGAAGCGGGCGAGGGGCACAGGAGGTTGGGCACCAACGTGGGGCACCGCAGCCCTGCCCCCCTGCCCTGTGCTCCGGCCGATTGCAGAGCTCTCGGGAGCCCCTGCCCACACCAGGGACCCGCAAAAATCCCACC
>NW_010527474.1:0-1947 GCF_000687285.1 Phaethon lepturus
GGTGGCTGACTTCCGAGAGCAGCTGCTGTCCTGTGCTGGTGTGGACCCTGCACGTGTCGTGGAGTTCTCTTGTGGTGAGTGGGGAGGGGTCGTGATCTGTCTCTGCGCGACCCGAGCGTTGTAGTTTGCCTTTGGTGCTGTTTTGGCAGTACTCTGAGCAACACAGCATCTTTCCTAGAAATCGTGGCAGCAAAAGAGTGCTGGTACCCTTCCACCCTGAGCTTCCCCAGTGGTTTCGGCCAGTACCGGCAGGCTCCGTGCCATGGGGGGGCTCGGGGAATGGGAGTCGGAGCCGCTGGGGGGCTTTGGCTTAGCTGTGTGAACGTGTGTGTGTCTTACCGCACGCAGGGTCAGCTAGCGGGGTTTGTGCACGCAGCAGTGATGTTGATTCTCGCTACTCGTTTTTGTCTCTAGGACATGTGATTCCTCCGGAAAACATTTTACCCATAATCCTCTGCAGCGGTCCTTCCAACCAGCAGCTGGAGTTCACCTTCCAGACAAGAGACCTGCCCCAGATGGTCAGTCTTTCCTTTGTTCCCTTCCTTGGTATCTTGCTTTTGCTTCATGTGCTTATGTTTCATAGGACAGTGTGCCCTCTGTTTTAAAGTGGGCTGATCAAAAGCCATGGCAGGGGAAGTCCATGGGATTTGGGGCAGGTATGTTGCCAAGTAATTGGGAAAGAGGAGCAGCAAAAGGGGTTTTGAGGTAGCTATTGGAGATAAGGAGTACTAGCAACTCCTGTGTGGCTGTACTGAGATCCTGCATTTGCGTGCTGGACATCAGGAAATTTCTGAGTGCGCTTCACAGTTTGAAGGGCTCAGTGACAGTGGAGCGTGGCAGCCCTGCAGAGCGCAGCCCAAACCATACAGGCAGCAGCAGATATTTCTGCATGGTTTTCCCTCTTCCGTCGGTGGGCCAGTAAGCACCCAAGGCCAGATGCTAGATCTGCTCTGCCCCTGCTGAATCTCCACCAGATGTGCTAGCTAGCTTTCCGCATCTGTTCTAGTGTGACAGGTCCCATCCACTGGGACAATGGACGTAACCCCTTCTTTCCTCAATGACGCTGCTCCACAGCAGAAACAGAAACCCAGGATTAGGAGGAGAGGCCAAGCAGTGAAGAGCTTTTTGGTGATTCCCAGCTCCCCTAGAGAGCTCTTTTCAACCTGGACTATTTCCCACATTTTTCTTCCCTTAAGGCATGTCACAGGGGAGGTGTGATCCTGGGATTGAGCACAGAATTGGAGTGGCGTTAGCTGGAGCTCCTGTCAGCTGCAATATGCTCTTGTCTCTCTTGCAGATGGATGAGACGGGTCGAATCCTTTGCAACCTGTGCAACATGGTCCCAGGGGGGGTGGTGTGCTTCTTCCCCTCCTACGAATATGAGAAGCAGGTATATGCACACTGGGAGAAGACGGGGCTGCTCACCCGCCTGGCAGCTAAGAAGAAGGTAATTGTGCAGCCAGGGAAAGTTGGTACTTTAAATAGACATTTCAAAAATCAAACAATTATCTATGCATTACAGGCCTCTCTTGCTGAGTTGTTCTCATACTCCGCACAGCAGAGCGGATGTTTATCAAGCCAGTCCCTCCAGTAATGAATAAATAATACTTCCTGGGTGGCTGATCACTGAGCTGGGATCTAAATTAGATTAAATGCAGCTATAGATTCTTTTAAGTGCAGCGTCTGTGTAGTGGCTATGGCAGGGAGACAATCTTCACCTTCCATAACCAGCAAGTTTGTTCCTGTGTGGCTGGGGGGCTCTTCAGCTTGAGCTCTTACAGGGAATTTGTTTTTCCCAGGCTCAGCCATGTGTCCCTTGAACACAGACCAGAACAGCTAAGGGCTAGGCAGAGTGGGACCAGACTACAATTCATAGGACAAATGGTGTTTTTTTCTGGTAGAAGTGCAAAGATGAGAATTGAAAGACTAGCAGTGGTGAATCCTGCT
>NW_010527474.1:1978-9740 GCF_000687285.1 Phaethon lepturus
ATGAGAAACATTAAATAGGGGGATCACTGCAAGTATCAAATCTTTGCAATGACTGTCACAAGTACTTGTAGATTGGGTATCGAAGGACAGACAGTCTGACTGTTTTAGGGTGTGCGGCAGGGGTCTTGGGTCGTGTGCCAGGGGCCGGGGGTGGGGAATAATCACATACACCATGGCTGCGACTTCTGTTTACCAAAAGCCAAATAACTGCACGGATTACGAGAGCACAGTTGCAGATATTTCACAGCCTTGGTGCAGGCATTCTGGCATGTGGATCTGCCTGTAGGTTTTTATGGTGGAAGCGTTATGCTTCAGCTTCTCCATGTGTATCATAGAATCATTAAGGTTGGAAAAGACCGCTAAGATAGTCAACACAACACCACCATGCCCACTAAACCATGTTCCAAAGTGCCATGTCTACACGTTTTTTAAACACCTCCAGCTATGGTGACTCCACCACCTCCCTGGGCAGCCTGTTCCAATGCCTGACCACTCTTTCAGTAAAGAAATTTTTCGTAATATCCAGTTTCCCCTGGCACAACTTGAGGCCATTTCCTCTTGTCCTGTTGCTAGTTACTTGGGAGAAGAGACCAACACCCACCTCACTACAACCACCTTCACTACAACAAAGGTAGTTGCAGAGAGCGATAAGGTCTTGCCTCAGCCTCCTCTTCTCCAGACTGAACAACCCCAGTCCCCTCAGCTGCTCCTCATAAGACTTGTTCTCCAGAACCCTCACCAGCTTTGCTGCCCTTCTCTGGACATGCTCCAGCAGCTCAATGTTTGTACAGCTATTGTTCACAGTGCTTCTCAGGGGCGTTCTGTCACAGTCCCAATGGTCTGCCTGGCGCCTCCAAGGCTTTGTGCCACAATCATGCAGCTTGCTCTGCCTTTCAACTCTGATTTGTTCTTGTTTGGCCTTTGCAGTCTCTAGCAAATTGGATATGCGTTAGCAAAGCAATTTGGTAGAAGTGCAGCAAGTGTGACTTTCAGCTGCCCACACACGAGATCATATCCTAGCAGAGGAAGGTTAAAGTCTTTCCTGAGGTGGCTGTGGTGAGATCACACTGAGATTATATACAAATTACACATGGAAAATTAATTTAAATCGGAGGATTAAATAGGTACTGTTTAATAAATATAATAGTCTTGGCTTGTATTTGTAATTGCCAGTTATTTTTCTACTGAAAGACTGATTCTCTCTGGTGAAATTTGATAGTACTTCTTGTTAACCAAGAGAAAACACATCCTTTAGGTTTTTTACTGTCACAGAAAAGACAGATGTTGCATCTCCTGCTTACTAGGAAAACAACTTGTGATTTAGGCCAAGGTGCTGCATCTATCAAAATGCAGCTTAATTAACTGCAAGGGGCTTTCAGTAACTAATTAGGCATGCTAGAATAACATAAAGAAATATTACTTCACATATGCTTTGCATAGAAAACTGATTTATTCACTGGGAAAGGGGAGCTATTACTTCAAATTAACAGGCGATTTGAATTGATTGGTCCTGTCACTGTCCTCCAAGATCTTGCAGCTGGAGGGTCCCCTCACCCCGCTGGATTTGCTCACAGATGGAAGAGGTGCACATTGCTCTCCTGCCTTTCAGCTCTCAGGTGACTTGTAACTTCTTGCAGAATTAGACAAGTCTGCCAAAGCTGACAGAGAGCTTTGGAGGGGGCAGGAGCAGCTGCTGCTCCCTTCAGAGCCCAGCTGAAAAGCACCGTAGTGAGCATGCGGTGTTTTTCCAGGGTGGAGGGGAAGGGTGCTGGTTAAGTTGTTTTTTTCAGGCAATTTGCCCTTCCCATATCTTAGTTCCATGTGCTGTTTAATGGCATGGGAGTAAAATTATTTGCTTTCTTGAAACTGTTTGCTTGCTGTTGCTGTGACTGATGCACTGTGCCCGTGACAGATCTTTCAGGAGCCTAAGAAAGCCAACCAGGTGGAGCAGGTGCTGGTGGAATATGCCAAGTGCATAAAGGTAAGCTGAGCTGGCAGGCTGCTGGGAGCGTGTCATCCCAACTGCGTATGGGAGCACCGCTAAAGAGGGAATTGCAGCTTTAAACAAGGAAAGAGGGCTCTAGCCCAGGTATGGGAGTGTTTCTGAAGCACAGAACTCGTCTTTACTCTGGTTTTAAGTTGTTGGTCCCTCTCCTGCAGCGCTGCAGCCAGGCAGGAGGACAGATGACAGGAGCCCTGCTGCTTTCTGTAGTTGGAGGCAAAATGAGCGAAGGGATCAACTTTTCTGATGACCTGGGAAGGTAAGGTAGCTGCTCCTTGGGAGGCAAGTGCTGGGCTTGTGGTGCAGTGACTGCAGGCAGGGTAGACACATCATAAATGCATAAATAGAAAATCCTGGAGAGCATGTGGCTTGGGCTGATGCTTAAACCAACTAGGACCAAGTCTGCTGGGTGGTGTAAAACCCGCTTGTCCAGAGTACTTTTCATGTGAGTAATGCAATTAGGCTTGCTGTGCTAGATTAGATAATCCCTTGTTTTGGCACCCTGAATCCCTCTGCAGCTTTCTGTTCAGAACGTGCTTGTCAGACTGCTGTGCTTTATTGCTGCTTTTGGTTTTCAGGGCTGGCTGTCTTTCAGGGGTGCAGTGACCTCTAATTTATCAGGCTATTGGCAAAGTGCTTTAGGATGAGACATTACGAATAATGCAGTCCTCCCTTGCAGGTGTGTGATTATGGTGGGAATGCCTTACCCCAACATTAAATCTCCAGAGCTCCAGGAAAAAATGACTTGGCTTGACAAAACAATGGTAACAGAGACCCTTACACCTCTGCCTCTTTCACTTTGGCTTTTTAGCATTAACTTTCTTCCCAGCACACGAGTCCCAGGGCTGCCTTCAGTGATTTTTTTTTTTTTTTTTTTTTTTTGAGCTTACCCTCGTTTGCTGGACTGTGTGGTACCAAGAGCACAGCCTTCTCCACACCATGGGTGTACAGTGGCCCTAAAGACTGGGAAGAAGCTTGGTGGAGGGAAACACCGCTGGGGCTCTGTGGGAACACTGAGTTCCAAGGGGAGCAAGGTCCCTTCACCTGAGAGGAGGTGGCAGGGTGGTAGAAGCAGCTTGCCAGGATCAGTTCTCTTGGCTCATGTGTTCTTTCTCGCTGCCCCCTGGAGACGCTGTTCCTGGGCAGCTGGGGACGAGTGCTCTCCCTTCAAGGGGGCCAGTTTTCTGACTGCAGCCTTTCTTCTGTCCCCGCCTCTTACTCCCAGTTTGGGGTCTGTTTGGCCAGCCACTCACTCTGCAGGGGTAAAAGCATTTGCCTCACTTTGTCATTAAGACTCCCTGGTTTGATTTACATCTGCCTTATGTTCAGTCTTACCTATTTTTCCTTTCCAGCCCAGAGCTGCTGGCCAGGCACCTAGCAGAGTGCTGATTGAAAACCTGTGCATGAAGGCAGTAAACCAGTCGATAGGTAATTTATCCTTCCTTGGACAGGCTGGGGGATATGAAATGTGACTGCACTGAAGTAAGAGGGTGAGAAAAAGGATGTGTTACCAATCAGTCTAAGTACAGATGATGGGAACATGAGCTTCCTTGCCTGAGAACAAACACTTGAGCGGGCCATTTTAATGTGGTTTTACACTCTGTACAGGCAGAGCCATTCGCCATCAGACGGACTTTGCAAGCATCCTACTCCTGGACCACAGGTATGCACGCCCTGCCATCTTTAACAAGCTGCCGCAGTGGATCAGGGAGAGAACCCAGGTGAAACCCACCTTTGGATCAGCGTTTGCAGAGTTAAGAAAGGTCAGAACTGCTATCTTATGTACTGCTACCAAAACTGTACTACTCTGTACTTTTCTCAAACCTTTGCTTTAGAGTAAGACCAGGAATAAATTATCTGGTTTTGTGTGTTCTAGTTCCATCGAGGGAAGTCGGACACTTTGTGATATGGACCAGAGAACAGGCTGTAGCTCAACTCTGTGAGCTACATGTCTGAAGAAGATCTGAAGCAACACAAGTTCCTGCTTTTCTATACTAAGGAGTTTGTACATCCCTGCCTTTGTGGGTGTTTGCTGTTTGGGATCTAAGCACTACACTGGGAAGACAGCCTTCAGCACCATAACCAGGAGGGAAACTGGTTGTAGGTCTGAAGCAGGTGAAGGTAGTAGTGGCAGGCTCCTATTAGTTTATAGCTGTTAAGGTTTTATTTAAATTGATTAAATAGTTTCAACCCCACCACTTAAGTGTAGGGAGTATAATTATTTTTTGACTGAACAAAACTGCCTTTTCCCAATGTCACCAAATGTAGGGGGCTTGATGACCAATGGAAACACAGAGCTCTTCACAAGAATTGTAGACTATCAGGCCACTAGTTTGGGTCATGTTGGAATTACATAGTCAGACTAAGACGGGGCAGCTAGGGGTAGCATTTTTATCCCCTTCTTTCTACCTTGCTTCAAGCAGTCAATAGATTCAAGGATTGGTTCAGTCTTTCAAAAGGAATAAAGATACGGCCATAATACAGCACAGCACTTCTCCTTTTGATCATGCTTAAGCACAGGCTTGCTCTGCTGTTTTTACTGCCTAGGTTCTTAAATTCAAAGTAACTTTCTGTGGAAAATGCTAAAAACCTTTTTTTTTTAGTGTAACCTTCCTCATCTTCAGGGGTCAGTGCTGGAGGGTGGCAATAACTATATAATCCCCCATCCACCCCCAGCTCTTTCTGTCATCCTGACCAAGTCTCTTTGCAGGAACTTCTTTTGCCTCCTTGCCAATTTCAGCAGCTGGATGCTACCTCTCAGGCCTCTTCACAATGAAGAAAGCACTTCTAAATAGACACAGAGCTGGTACCCACTCCCTGTATGCTAACTGAACCCACAGAGAAAGAAACAGCTGCTTTTGAGAAACTTCTGGGGCAGGTACTTCAAGTTCTGTACCCTTCAGTGGGTACAAGCTCTGCCTTCACCCCAGTGAAAGCAACAGTGGGAGTGGGGGGCACAGCTGGTATCCCCCAGCCCTGGGGCTGGTGCTGGGTTGTAAGGCTAGCCTCTGCTGCAGCTGAGAGTGGACAGCTGGGCTTTCCCTTAAGATATTCTTAATTGAGCACACTTCCCTCTTCTGCCCAAGGGAAGGCTGCATGGACCTGCTTCCTTCAACTTTATTGAAATTTTTCAGACAGCAACAGGCAAAGAATTGCTATAAGCTAGGTAGAAAAAGAAACCATCATGTGCAGAGGCAGGAGGAATTAAACCTCCATGAAGGGAAGCACACACACACTCATTCTCTTTTCTAGCACCAACCAAGCAAACACGAGCTTCAACAAGCAAGTAGCAGGGAGACAAATGAGGCAAGGGCTGTTTGCCTGCAAGAGATGTTTTTGCAGTCATCACCAGTCACATTAGGAAAGACAGAGGGCCCTTTAAATCAGGAGCAATGCTAGTTCTCATCCTCTGAGCACAGGCTGCCCCACTACCTGCCAGCTAAGGCAGGATTTATTGCACCAGCATGAGCAGCAGCAGCATTGGAGAACAGCAGAAGAAAAACTCATTGATAAGTGTAACCTCAGCAGCAGTTAGCACCTGTTGCTCCTGCTCCTCTTCAAGAAGAAACAACAGGGTCCCCTGCCATACCCACCCTCCAGGAAGTACTTCCATAGGCTGGTGTCTCTCAAAGGTGCCTAGTTCAAGAGTCCAGGGATTCACACTGATGCCTGCTTGACCCCATCTATGACTCCCAGTCATCCTCATCCTCCTCGCCCCCAGGCTGCTGTGGCGGTGGGAGGGGTGGTATTGAGTCTGACATACGAGCAAAGGCACCAGCAGGACTTCCAGGAGCATCAGGATTTCCAGAGGCTCCTGGCCCTTTCCCTGAAATACCTGTGAGGGAAGGAAAAAGCACCAGTGAGTGACACCTGGGGCCTAGAGAACACAGGTGGTCAGCAAAGGGGAGGGGGAAACACACCTCATATCAGGGCTCCCACCCAGGTGATCCAGGCAAGCAGAGCAGCCACTACACTTAAATGCCACCACAGCCCTGTGTGAGGGCTCATTTAACTAAAGCTCCACCTGAGCAAGTCCATGCTCTCTGCTCTGCGCCAGGCACTGAGGAGTGACACCAGCCCTAAATGCCACAGGTATCTGCCAATGCCTTGCAGCACCTTAGGTGCCTCCAAGAGCTGGGGCTCAGCTGCCCTTTTTCACAAGCAGCTTTCTGAGTCTGTCCTCTGTCAGCGACCCACAACCTCCTCCGGGGAGGAGGAGCTCACCTTCTGTAAAGTCACTCCTAGCTGCACCAAGGCACACTCACCGGGGAAGGTGTCTGTTCCCATTTCTAGGGCTGTGGCTGACACAACTGAGGTGCCAGAAAGAGCTCTCGCTCTTTCCTAGGGCCAAGCAGTGGCCCACCCTGCAGAACAGTACCTTTGCGCCTCAGCACCAGTTTGTTGAAGAGGTCTGACATCAAATCTCCACCTTGTCCTGTAGCTCTCACTGAAAACAACAGCAAAACAAGTCAGACAAGAAGTGTCAGTCTGAACCTAGCGCTACAGCAAAATCATTCTCCTGCAATGCTGCCTTCAGATTAAAGACAAAAACCAAACCTCTAATCTTGTATTACAGCCCTAATCTCTCCCACTCTAGTCCAGTTTCAGGTCAGGAAAACACCAGGCACTACAGGGCATCTGGGGAAATCCAAGAGTGGAATTCATTGTGGGGCAAGAGGGGCTGGGCATTTGCAGTCTCATTCTGCTACACTAGCTCCATCAATACCCTCCCCAGCTACCTAAACCAACGTGCTCAAACCTGCTCGGCCCTTGGGCCCAGGGTTTCATTTGTGTGTCTGCCCTCATGCAGCACACATGAAACTTCTACACATGCCCTGAGACTGAGCAGGTCTTCATCAAGAACACAGATGCCCTTTGGGCAGATGGGGTTTAGCAAGTCCACAGACCTTTGAATGGGAAACACCTGAGACCTACACCAGCTTGTGAGGAGAGACACCACCTTTCTGCTCTGTGTGTTCTCTGTGCTCCTGGCTTGCCTGTCTCCCCCCAGACCTACACCGCCCCAGCCTGGGGCAGAAAGCAGGGAAGATCAGTTCTGTCAAAAAGCCTCAGCACCTTGTTCTTGTTCCTTCTGCTTCTTCTTCTCCAGCTTCCTCTCCTTGACACTGCGGAGGTTGGCCTTCCCAATGCCACCGGCCTGACGGATGGACTCCAGGAGACTGGCACGTCCAGTAGAGGGGTTCACCACCTCCTTGGGGGCTCCCTGGACTGAAGCTGCAGGGAGAAGAAGGACAGGCAACAGCCACGAGTCAGCGTACCAGCTACAGGCCCAACCAAATTCCCACAGAAAGGGCTGCTCCAATAC
The DNA here is from genome assembly GCF_000687285.1 of Phaethon lepturus. Classification (NCBI taxonomy): domain Eukaryota; kingdom Metazoa; phylum Chordata; class Aves; order Phaethontiformes; family Phaethontidae; genus Phaethon; species Phaethon lepturus. The sequence goes on from NW_010527474.1 coordinate 9,307, forward strand.
CCCACCAGCTTCTGCTCAGGGCTGTGGGCCCAGCCCACACACCTTGCCGTGACAGGCTTAGACTCAGCCCAACCATGAGGAAAAAAAAACCCCCCCCCAACCAGGAGGACCCCAGCCATGAGGAGCCCTGCCAAGGGGGAACTGAAGGTTTGTAGCTCCCAGGCAAGCAGGAGTAGTTCTCCTCCCAGAGAGGAGGTATCCCTCCTCTGCTGGAAAGCTGGGAAGCCACAGGGAACCAACCAAAGACACAGGCTGAAGCCACGGAGTCAAAGTTAGATTCTGCTGGTGATGCCCAGCCCTTACCTGCAGGCACTGCATTGCTGCTCTCCTCACTCACTGTCCGGGCTGGCTCAGAGGGGGCTGTGGGCTGGGGCAGGGGCGGCGGAGGAGGCACAGCAGTTGGTGTAACAGGAGGTGGTGGGGGAGGTGGTGGG
>NW_010527475.1:0-1930 GCF_000687285.1 Phaethon lepturus
CCTGGGGAGCTGCTCTTTTTCGGGAGGGAGCAGAGCAAGAAAAGGGCCTAAGAAGATACTGTGTTTCTGTTTCCTGAGGCCCTTATGAATGTCTAATCTTTTTCCTTTCCGCGGCAAACACGGTTGTGTTCGGCGTTGCACACTATTTAGTTTCATGGGTAATACAGCAATCCTGCCGGTTTGTAAAAGGCATCAAGAGGAATGTAAGAGTGACAGCACATGACCGTGTCAAGCATGTGTTCCTCCCGGTACTGATGATTAACTAGTGCTCAGTAAAAATATTTTAATAAGCTGAAAAGTGACCTAACTCCTCTATATATCTATCTATTTATTAGCTATACATGGACTCTAAGGGAAAGAAAATGTTTGCTTTAAAGTTAATGATTGTTTTATGATTTATGATAAGGCTGTAAATCTCTATGCAAAAGGAGAGGAGATCAAAGGGAATCACATCTCGTGATGAATCCTGAGGCAGCCTGAAGACTTCACTTTTCATATCTTGTTTCTTAGCAAGGCAAAAATTTAAGCTTGAAATGGAAAAAGATAAAGCAGGCTCTGACAATTGAATCATCATCATCAACTCTCGAGCTGAGTTACTATGGCAATGGCAGTGCTGCTGCACAGCTTCTTCTTACTCTTTCTACCAGTACAACAGTTTTGTAAATGTACATGGGAAATTTCCACTGCACATGTGCCACATGAGGCTCGCAGGAGAAACGGTCTCAGATGCCCTCGTTTCTACTGAACGGAAGAGCAAATCTGTGTGATTAAAATATGTGATTTGCAATATTCTTTTTTCCATGGAAACAGTCTTGGAGCGGTAGGGAAATATCCAGGATTCTTCCTGCTCTTTTGCGCCTCAGGAAGGTATATTCCAGGGTTTAGGAGGTATCTTATAAGCATGCAGCATTTTTAACACAGGAATTTTAAGCATTTTCTTTAGCTGTCTCACTTCTTTGAATTATAGATGTCTTGACACTGCCAGGGGAGGATGGTATCACATTTTTGGCAGAGCATAGCTTGGAGCTCTACATAAGTAATGGATCTAATCCTGATGCCAGGTTAATAAATTAGTAATTATAACTCTTTGTATATGCAACAATCAGCGTGTCAGTACTCACCAGTGTCCTCTTTCCCCTTCAAGGACTAGATTAATGCATCACCTTTCCTATTACTGACAGTATGTTCTCTGCACTCCACATAAAAGACACATTTGATCTTAATTATTTTTGAGACAGTATTTAATATTTACGCTCTAATAGCAAACAGAAGTTCCCAACAGGAACTGGGGCCCTTTGTAGGAAGCCAACATGCAAAGGAAATCTTTGCCCAAAATACTATTGCTGAAAGTACACTTTCTGCAAGTTCATTAAGTCCTATAAGCAGACATTTGTGTGGAACCTCAAACGAGCTCCACACTGAGAATTTCATCAGCCTTTTTCTGGAAAAGGAGTCCTTTTCACCAACTGTGTGAATATGCCTACAGCCCAGATCACGGTCCTGCTAACAAATGTGTGTCTTTTTAAGTAGACCCTTTCTGGGGAGCAGATGAACAAGGTTAACACGTGCATTAATCGATAGGAGGGTCAACAATTACGGCAATGAAAGGTAAGAGAGATGATACAACAATTAAACATACTATGCAATGTCTTGGCCAAGAATCAAGTTTTTACGTCTCTACACGTTCCATAAAAAGCTGTCATTGAATAATGAGGAGCAGAAAACATCTGACGCAGTTTGCTATTTATACAGCTACACATCCATCACATTCGCACTGGTAACATCTGCCCTCTGTTACGTATCGGCTTTGGTGCCTCAGCGTGAAGTCTCTAAAACTGCACACACCGCCTGCCCTCAGGCTGCCCAGATTTTAAGACGTTTACGTTCCTTTTGCGACCAGGGGCAGGCAGCAGGCCGGCAGCTGCCCCCC
>NW_010527476.1:0-229 GCF_000687285.1 Phaethon lepturus
CCCCTCCTGTCCCTCCTGCCCAGAAATGCACTTGACTCTTGGACTGGTGAAGATTGGGCCGGGACCAGGGGATTTTAGGGACAAAAAAGATCTGAGCTGGAGGTGGCATCCAAAACCTTTGGATAGCCGCTGACAGCCCCCATATAGCCACCCTCACGGCCCCCCTGGAAAAATGAGGATGAGGCTCATCTCTCATGGGGAGGGGCAGGTGGGACCGGGGGGACTCTGG
>NW_010527477.1:0-2969 GCF_000687285.1 Phaethon lepturus
TTATAATTGTTTTAGATCCTTGTTTCAACACCTTGTTTTGAACGATATACTAGAGGTGCCCTTGCATGATGGATCATGTGAGGGGAAAGGCTGATGGCACACATCTTCAGCCAGGAAGATGTGTTTACTTTCACTTTCCATCTCTTCCCCCCCTTGTGACTGCATGGGCCTCATATATTGCCATTACTGCACTCACCTTCTGTGTGTGTGAAACTGGAATTAGAAAGAAGATAGTCTTACACTGGAAACACCAGCACAGTGATGGGGAAGGAGGGAAAAAGGGGTAATAGACAGGGAACAAAAGAAGAAATTAAATCCCACATGGCGCCAGGGTAAATCTCTGCCTGGAATACGGTTCCAGTACAAAGTTATTGTGAAGCATGCAGATAGAGCACATCAGTTGTTTTTTGATTACAGACTGTGAGTATGCTCTTGCCCATGGTGTATGTGGAGCAAATCTTTCCCTGAGGAGGGAGAGAGAAGGTGATGTACATCCACCCTAGAGTAAGAGCATCCCTGTGGGTGGCTACCCAGAGCAGCCAACAGCAGCCTATGTATTCACATCTCAGCTTAGCCTGTGGTAAGCTGTTTGTGTACCATATGCAAAGATCTTAGGAAGAAAACAGTTTGTTTAAGACTTAAATATCAGCTTTCTTTTTCTAAAGGCGAGAGGATTTCCTACCATATTTTAATCTGGAATTTATTTATAATATTTACATTTGAATTCAGTAAAAAGCTATCAACACTTACAATGAAAAGCTCAATAGCTCTACAGCGGTGTCACAAACAATGCCAGCAGGGCGTTTGGCATCACATGATATGATTAATATGAAATTCTCTGGTGCTGCAGTATATCGCTACAGTTTTTAACATCTTTTTCTCAATGGATGCTGAAGATGAGCATAGGTATTTTATTCTAGGAGACAATTAATTATTCCAGGCACAAAATCCTCTGCTGCGAACCACAATACACCATAATTCAAAGGAGCCACACACAATAGGAGAAAAATATCCAGGCAGACTTTTTTCCCCTTTCCTTCAGCAACATTTTTTTTTTCCAAGCACTGTAATTACAAACAGGCAGATAGTTCAGATATTGGAGCACATGGGATACAGGAGTGTCCTCTCTATTTCATTTTCTACACAATTATTCTGCAATTATGATAGCAACAGGGGCTCTGATTGGACTTACTATACAGCAACTTTTTTTTATAGTGCATTTTTTTCAGGTCTTCATGCTAAAAATGTACCAATGGGGTAAAGTTTGCCTAAATTTTTCTGTAAGTTTTTACTTCAGAATTTTGTTTTGGCCAGTATTGGTCCCTCACAATTTGTGTTTTAGCATAGCTCAGCAGGCTTTTTTATTCATTTTTCTTTTCTATGCCATTATCTTTCATTTCATTCATAGTACCATGGGAATACATTTTCCTGTAGTATTTTCAGTGGCACATGTAACAGAAAACACTTCATGGCCTTTTTGTCAAGCTATTTGTTGTGCCTGTGTACATGTAGATACAGAGATAATATATAGATTTTAGTGGTTAATTATAGACTAAGTAATTTTTGTCTGATAGAAATCTAATCTATTCTATGAAGATAACCATTACATAACAGGAGAGAATAATACAAGCACTGGATGAAGAACACTAAACAATTAAAACTTCAATGCACAAATCTCATTACTGGATTCCTTTTGTGTCAGACCTGTTATACTCCACTCTGCTGTCAATGACTAGGGTTCCCACTGATCCAGTGTCCTGGTTTCAGCTGGACTAGAGTTAATTTTCTTCATAGAAGCTAGTGTGAGGCTATGTTTTGGATTTGGGATGAAAAAATGCTGATAACATAATGATGTTTTGGGTTGTTGCTAAGCAGTCAAGGGCTGTCCAACTTTTCATGCTGGCCTGCCAGCGAGAAGGCAGGGGGCACATGGGCAGCTGGGAGGGGACACAGCCAGGACAGCTGACCCAGGCTGGCCAAAGAGATATTCCATAGCATACGACATCATGCTTAGTATATAAAACTGGGGCGAAGAAGAAGGAACGGGTGGAGGGATATCTGGAGTTCTGGTGTTTTGTCTTCCCAGGAAACCATTACGTGTGATGGAGCCCTGCTTCCCTGGAGATGACTGAACACCTGCCTGCCCATGGGGAGCGGTGAATGAATTCCTTGTTTTGCTTTGCTTGCGTGCGTGGCTTTTGCTTTACCTGTTAAACTGTCTTTATCTCAACCCATGAGTTTTCTCACTTTTATGATTCTCTCCCCCATCCCACCGTGGGGGAGTGAGCGAGTGGCTGTGTGGTGCTTAGTTGCCAGCTGGGGCTAAACCACGACAGTCCTTTTTGGCACCCAACATGGGGCTCGAAGGGTTTGAGATAATGACAGGTTTAATTGGAACGTGCTAGATAGATAGAATTTATAGCTGTTATTGCTGTTTAACTATGGATTGCCAGGCTCCTGTGCTTGCCATGCGTTTGCTTTCCTTACTGTTTATTAGAGTCTAGTGCTCGTTAGTGACGGCTTTTTGCTTTCGCTGCTTGCCGTGCTGCTGTGCTGCATATTGTCTGACTCTGCTGTGCCTGGGAACATTTTGATAACAGCAATGGTGATGTGCCTGGGCTGGCAGATGGCCAGGGCATCGCTGCTTTTTCTGTGCTGCTGTACTGGACAGGCTGGAACTCCACTGTGAACTCGAGTCGAAGGGACTGTGACCTGTGGATGAGTCCATGTGGGAGCAGGACACCCCGAAGCATCTGTGGCCGTGCATAAGCCCATGTCAGACCAGGTATAACTCGAAGTATCTGTGGCCATAGTTATGTCTCTGCCGCAGCAGGTACACCCCTGATGGGATTGTGGCCCAAGGATAAGTTCACGCTAAAGAATCACAGAATCACAGAATCATTAAGGTTGGAAAAGACCTCTAAGATCATCAAGTCCAACCATCAACCCAACACCACCATGTCCACTAA
>NW_010527478.1:0-1700 GCF_000687285.1 Phaethon lepturus
AAGGCCTGAGAAATACAGACACGCCTGAGACGTCCAGCAGTACGAAGCAAGTGTGGAGCTCTACTCTGTGATTCCATTTCTCAGTGACGAGAGTGGCCAGAGCCGAGCAAAGCATGTGACAATAACAATGGGAAATAAGCTGGGGAAAGAGCAAATAAAACGTAGCCCCTTAGGAGGCATTCTAGCACACTGGAGAGACATTGGGGGACCCCTGGGAGGGAATGCGGACAAAAAGACCCTCATTAAATACTGCACACAATGGTGGTCACTGTACAAATTAGACAATGGAGAGAAATGGCCACCGAATGGGACCCTAAATTATAATACCCTTTTACAACTCATGTTATTTCTAAGAAGATTAAGGAAAACCGGAGAATCAATCCCCAGGGAATCCTCTGGTTATAATGAAGCTGAGGAATGGATCACATGACCTTGAATTTTTGGTGGATACTGGAGCAACCTTTTCTGCGTTAAATATGCAGTTGGAAGAAATAGACCCAGGACGATCTATAAACATGGTCGGGGCAACAGGTCAACGACAGAAGGTATTATTCATGAAGCCACTATCCTTTAAATTGGGCAAATCAATAGGGATGCATCAATTTTTGTACATGCCCCAAGCACCCAAATCTCTCATTGGGAGGGATTTATTAGAAAAACTACAAGCGGAAATTAAATACACCCCTGAGGGGATACAATTAAAAGTAAATGAGAAAGAACTAATTGAAATCTTGAGTTTAGCTTTACTTACAGATAAAGGACCAAAAGAAATCCCAGATGAAATCCTGAATCAGGTATATCCTGGAGTCTGGGCAGATGGAACCCCTGGGAGAGCAAAGACAGCGCAACCGGTAACTGTTAAATTGAAACCCAAAGTACGCCAGTAAGAATTAAACAGTACCCTCTCAAATTAGAGGATCGCAAGGGAATTAAAACAGTGATTGATAATTTTTTGAAATTTGGGTTACTGAAAGAATGTGAATCAGAATATAACACTCCCATATTACCAATACAAAAGCCCGATGGTAAAAGCTATAGATTGGTACAAGACCTCAGAGTTATCAATAAATTAGTGGAAGATCTCCACCCTGTGGTGGCCAACCCGTATACAATATTAACCAAACTTAAAGAAGAATATGCGTGGTTTACTGTTTTAGATTTGAAAGACGCCATCTTCTGCCTACCCTTAGACCCTGACAGCCAGAAACTGTTTGCCTTTGAGTGGGAGAATCCTGAAACAGGTAGGAAGTCGCAACTAACCTGGACGGTGCTTCCACAAGGATTCAAGAACAGCCCTACCATTTTTGGGAACCAATTGGCCAAAGACCTTGAAGGATGGCCGGATCCCCCAGAGCCCTACCATTTTTGGGAACCAATTGGCCAAAGACCTTGAAGGATGGACGGCTCCCCCAGGAGAAGGGATTCTTCTACAATATGTAGATGACCTGATGATAGCAACAAGCACCAAGGACTCTTGTTCATCATGGACAGTAAGCCTTTTAAACTTTTTGGGACTAAATGGGTATAAGGTATCAAAACAAAAGGCACAGATTTTGCAACAAGAAGTAACATATCTCGGGTATGAGATATTGGAAGGACAACGCAAACTAGGGATAGAAAGGAAAAAGGCCATCTATAAAACCCCCCCTACCATACAGTACCAAGGAACTTAGAACTTTCCTGGGAATGACGGGCTGGTG
>NW_010527479.1:0-2074 GCF_000687285.1 Phaethon lepturus
GGGATACAATGGTGGGCTTGTGGGGGAGGGGTTTGGGGGTGTGGAGCCTTTCCAGTGCAAACAAAATGTTGCCTGAAGATGAAGAAAGGATACGGAAATGAAAGCCAGCACTGTGTTTAATAAAGCGATCTAGTAGGTTTTGTTTAATAATTCAATGCACTTTAGCGGAAGGTTTCATTTATTCCGCGGTGGGCTTCTTGCGGTACATTTTAATAGGTATATCCATGGAAAATGGTTAAATCCTTTTCTTCGTCAGCAGCGAATGGATTTCCACATGTCCTGTAGTACATCTGGAAATCCGTAGTAAACAGGGACGCTTCCTAGTCTTGTGCCTAACTCCCAACGAGCGTACAATTAAAGAAGGGTGATTTAAATCTCCTTGGGAGCTGGGCTGTGGTGGTGGTGGTGGTACATAGGGCGAGGGGCAGAGAGCGAGCAAAATCGCTGACGATGTCGCTCGTTGGTGGTATGATGCAAGGAGACATGTCTTACCATGAGGGCTGGAGCCCCAGATCATTGTGAAATTATCAGGGGCCGGGTGAATGTTGCAGTTAAGTTGGAAATACGGCCCTTTCGTCGTATGCATCCCAGCGCCTGCCTTACTTAGAAACCAGTATATTCGTAATTTCAACCCATCGCTTCAGCTCAGTGTCATTTTTATGAACTTTTAATTGTCAGCTGGTGATTGAGGAAAGCGAGCAGTTTGTGTTTCCTACTCATCAGATTTTAATCACAACTTCCATTTTGTAGAAAATTTGCAAATAATTATCTTTGGGATAGAAAGAAATTTTTTTTTCCCCTACAGTATTAACCTGTTTATGGCTTTTTGATGCTGGATGTGGTTTTCCTAAATGAATTTGTATTTCATAACCCCATAGTCTGGCTAAAATAAAAAATTGCCTGTCCAAGTTAAAAACAGCTCCCTCCCAACTACTGAATTCTTAGTTAAACTTGTGAAAGGAATTAGTCACTGTTCTTGCAGATTAAGTGCATTCTTTGTAAATTTGATTTGTACTAAATCTATAAGGCAGCCTGCATTTGCTCATTTCTACATGGTTGCTCTATAGCGTTATCTGGTATTTCCTCTTAAAACTGCTAAACAGGGTGCCTGTATTTCATTTATTCTAGTTTGATAATCTGTTTTGCTGGAAGATTTTTTTTTTTTTTTAAGAAAAGAAGATTGAGAGTTCATGATAACAATATGCATCAGTTGTCCAGTAACATCATAAACCGCTTTGTAATCAGATGAAGGGGAAAAAAAACCCTTTGCTTATTAGCAATCTCTTTTTTTTTTTTTTTATACTCTGAAAACATCTTGGTAACAAGCTGAAACATTTTCTGTAAAGCTAAATAACATATAGCTTTGTTGGTCAAGAAGTGTGGGTTGGTCAGTGGTTTCAAGAGTAAATCCAAATCTTGAACGTCAGAAAAGGCAAATCAACAACAAAAACTTGCTCGTGCTGCTTGACAAACCTCTGCTTCCCTGAACAGATGATCACAGTTCAGATCAATTGGGCACTCCCAAATCTTAATGTTATTGAGAATATAGTTTTCCAATTTGAGATGTAATTTATTTTGGCAGTCACAAATCAAATGCATGAGTGCACATCAGAGCGTTCTCACAGCGAAATGTATTTTTGGAGCCACCTCTGTAAGAAAAGGCTTTATAAAATTTTTAATTTTTTTTCTGTATTTCAAATGTTTTTGTTTATTGCCCACACAAACCAAGACGCTAAAATACTTACATAAATATTCTACCCAGGGAAGCAAAGCCCGTCCCTAATTAGCAAGGGCTTTTACGACAGTCTACCATTTAGAATTAAAACTCGACCATGTGCTTCTTCCCACCTCCGCGGCGAGACACCGAAAGCCTCCGCCGTGTCCGTCCGCCCCCTCTTCCACGGTCACGAGCGGGCAGGACGCCCTCCCCCACCCGGGGCCAGAAGCCCCCCGGCTCCCGCTGGGCTCCCCCCATCAGCGCAGCGTGGCTGGGTAGCACGTTGGACCGTCCGCAGCCTCAATATTTACCATTACAAGCCCTTTTTTTGTTGGGTTGGGTTTTTTGGGTTTTTTT
>NW_010527480.1:0-309 GCF_000687285.1 Phaethon lepturus
GCTAAATTAAAAGTATGTATTTGCCTCTGCTAGTACAACAGAAGCTTGGGGAGCAGGCACGAGGAAAGTGAGAAAGCTTTATTTAATTAGATTATGAGGCCCCAAAGGCTTCAGACTCATAAAAAAAAATGAAATGATTTTTGTAATTGAGGATGGGGTTTCTGCCAAGTGCCGCTTTAATGAGTATTTAGGTTTTATCTCATAAGTTAGCAACACCAGGCAAGGGCAGCTATTCAAGCCACCCCTCACCAGAGTCTTGAGCTTGCTGAAGCAGGAGCCGGTTGCCTGCAACTGGCAGCGTTAACCTCC
>NW_010527480.1:373-606 GCF_000687285.1 Phaethon lepturus
TTTCGAGGAAAGGGCATCCCATGTCCTTTCAAGGCTGTTTATCCAGATCTCTTGCTTTTCTCTCACCATTAAAGCTCTCTTTCATCCCCAAGTCCCAGGAGACAGCTTCCTCTATTGCGTAGGTGGGGAAACTGAGGCAGCAGATAATCATAGGGTTGTTTTTCCTCCCAGAAGGAGAGAGAATTAACCTGCTGCAGCAGCCGGGGCATCCTTTGGTGGCTCCTCCCGAGGGG
>NW_010527480.1:689-962 GCF_000687285.1 Phaethon lepturus
GGGGGCCAGCCGGGGCTGGCTCAGGGCCGCCCCGAGCCCGGCCCAGCCCCGCTGACTGTCTTCACCCCGCGCAGCCTCGCCAGGCAGTGAGCTGGTCACAGCCATGGCAGGAGAAACTGCGTGTCCCCGGCCCACGCCTGGCCTGATTCCCTGAACCGGATTGGGGTCTGGGGGCTGCTGGGCTGAGACTCTCAGCCACCCCTGTGCCCAGACTTTGGCATGCTGGGCTGGGCTGGGCTGTTCTGTGCTGGGCTGGGCTGTGCTGGGCTGTGC
>NW_010527481.1:0-18252 GCF_000687285.1 Phaethon lepturus
CCATGTCGGACTGGGTGTCCTACTACCGGAGCGAGGGGCCAGAGGAGGAGGAGGAGGAGCAGCAGGAGGAGGAGGAGGATGGCGGAGAGGCGGATGATGAGGATGGTGACGAGGTCGGTAAGGCCCCGGAACTCCCTTCCCTCCTGGAGGGCAGCCCGGGGTCCGCTGCCCTCGGGGGTCAGCGGGCTTGGCGCTGCCCGCCTTCAGCGGGCGGAAGGGGGCCGTTGCTAAAAGTGTTTCCCCCCCTCCTCTGTAGCGGACTACAGGTTCTCGGGTCGGGACAGCCTGATTTTCTTAGTCGATGCCTCCAGGGCCATGTTTGAGTCCGACGGGGACGGAGTGACTCCCTTTGACATGACCATCCGGGTAAGGCTGTTCAGAGAGCCTCGGGGGGCTTCACATACACTCCGGGGATCGCCTTTGGCACCGCCAGGGGTATGGCTACCTGGTTGTCGCTCTGCCTGATCTGTTGGTGTAAGGTCCCTGTGAAACTCGAGCGACTCAGATTGCTGAATGGCTGTGGGTTTGGAAAGATCCACACGTTGCCTGGTGGGCCATGTCTAGAGTTCGGTGAGGGAAATATTTATAGAATGAGCAATCAATCCACGTTCAGGGTGGTGTATTTGAGAGATGTTTATTTCATTGATCTTGCTAGTAGAAAGGGAATGCTGATGAAAAAAAACATAAGGCTGTGTGCCGAAAAAAATTCCCTCAAAAAAACAAGATTACAAATTCTTTCTCCTGGTGAATTTAGCTTAAAGTATTTGTCACAGTTCTTTTGTTTGCTAGAGTCTACTTGGATAAGCTGCTATTTGCCAAAGACAAAACTTTTGTACCCTTGCTGCAACTGATTTCCTTCATATTTTAACCTGTGTGCATTGTTTTCCAGTGCATCCGGAGTGTGTATACAAGCAAGATTATTAGTAGTGACAGGGACCTGTTAAGTGTTGTGTTCTATGGTACAGAGAAGAACAAGAACTCAGCAGATTTCAAGCACATCTATGTTCTTCAGGAGCTGGACAATCCAGGTAAAGGCAGTATAGTGATATGAAGGTTATGTAGAAAGGTAGAGTAAGGAAATCTCTGTAGTAGCATTGTTAGTAACTGACCTGTCTGAAAACAAAGAGGTATCAGATAAATAAAAATGTTCCTGTTACTGAGATGTGTTGTTGGAGGGGGATAGTTTTAGAAATTTACTGAAAGCTTAGAAACTTAGTGGTAGCTTAGCTTTTTCTGTTATAGTAGGTTCAGATCCCTTTCCTATGTCTTTTCTTCTATTTTAATGTGGTGGTTCACTTGCTGTCAGCTAAAGCTAAGAGGATCTCAACAGAGCTCTTGAAAGCCCGTCATGTCTCTGCTGTGCTTCAGAAAGGTGCATGTACCTGTGAAGGTATCACGGATTCCAGCTGATGGAGAATATCACAGAATGGCTGAGGTTGGATGGGATTTCTGGAGGTCATCTTGTCCAAGCCCCTGCTCAAGCAGGGTCAGCTAGAGCGGGTTGTCCAGTGTGTTACCTGTTTAGAGCATTCTGTCTCTTATTTTCATAATAAGTTTTACAATTCTTGAATTTAGCTCTTCCATTTTCCTAGAATTTCTTAGAATGACCTAGTATGTGCTTGATAATGAGAGCCAGTTGCTGAATTAGAAAAGGTAGTAGGAGGAGTGCAAAGAATGTATGCTAGTGGTGACAGATTCTCTGACAGCAGAGAGTCTCATGGAGGGATTTTGTCTACTTGCTTTTAATAACAACCTGTATCTCTGACGAGGTTTTATTTTATTGTCTTAACTAGGAGGTGTATGTTAGTGTTCTTGCTATCATGCTTTAATAACGCATGGGATTCTCCTGTAAGAGCTGTGCCTTGTCCTAGTTTCAGAATTAGTTAGTACAGGGGCCTGACAAGATTGCCCTAGGTTCTTCTCCCTTTTCTGGCAGCAAGCACCTTAGGCTTCTCGCTCATCCTTTTTCCTCCTCCTTGCCCTTTTCCCTGTGTTAGAGGCAGTAGCTTTGCCATCCTGATAAAGGCAGTGCAGGTGAAAGGTGGGTGTTGTTAAAAAGGAAGAGAATTATGTATTTGCTGCCCCTGGAGAGCAGCATGTGCTGGAGAAGGAAGAAATACTATAGTTAGTTATTATGTAGTACATAATTATGAATGCTTATGCTGTTAATCAAATGTCATCTGAGGAGATGAAAATAAAATAGTAAATAGGGGAGGAAAAGACATTTTCAGATGAGATTTCAAATACAATAGAACAGAATTAAATAAACAGAATTTGAGTGAAGGACAAAGGAATAACCTCTGCAGAATGCAGTAGCTAAAAAATGAAAGCTTGTCTCCCTTGGTAGAGTTACGGGAGAAAACAGAGAATCTGCTATTAGACGGGTGGGAAAAAGGAGTCATAGTTGGGCTGGAGTAACCTGCAGAGCTTTAAAAAGGCCATGGATACCTGCCCTGAATGTTGCTGTGCTCCATGTGGTGATCTATGGGCTGCATCTAACCTCTGGGTTGATTCTGTGTGGCATGTGGGGCAAGGGAGCAAGAGGAATTCTCCACCTTCCCAATGTGCTGTGGAGATGCAGGATGTTATTTCACCTCCTCTCCTTTCTCTGGTGGTGCAGCAGTCTGCCGTGCCTCTGCAGCAGGTGCAATTGCTGCCTTGCCTGCTGAGCACTTGTCCTTTCAGCGCAGAGGGTTTGCGATACATTGATCCCTGACTGTTTCCCTCCTCCAGCAGGAAGAGCCTCACATTGGTGCCAGGGCACTTTGTGTCCTTTAGGCCCTAGTATGTGCTTTCAAGTGGTAACTGGCATGCGATATTGCAAATGTTAGGCTATGCTGAACAGTCTTCTTAGCCAGGTGTTGGAAGGGCACTGCCACAGAAGTGCTAGGGGACATTACTCAGGTGTCAGCTGCAAGGGACCCTCAGTGCATTTAGAAGAGTTTGTGGTACTTCTTTCAGTATTTCTAATGCATACGAATGCGGTTATTGCCCCTAGGTGCGAAGCGTATTCTAGAGCTGGACCAATACAAGGGAGATAGAGGACGAGTACTTTTCCGTGACACCTTTGGCCACAACGCCGACTATTCACTGGGTGAAGCACTCTGGGCCTGCTCTAATCTCTTCAGTGATGTCCGAGTCAGACTGAGCCACAAAAGGATCATGCTTTTCACCAACGAGGATGACCCTCATGCCAATGACAGTGCTAAAGCCAAGCTGGCCAGGACCAGAGCTGGTGATCTGAGAGACACAGGTCATTATTTTCCCCTTTAATTTCAGGCAGAATAAAAGTGATATATCCTTGCAGCAGATGTTAACTGCATTGCAAATTTGTGATGGAAAAAGAATGTAAAATCATCAGAACTATGGAATCTTTCTGGAGCTTTCTACATTAGAAACTGGGTATATAATCTAAATTAGAAAATCTGTTATCCAATCTGGTATCCCAACAACTAACACTTATTTTCTAGGATCTCTTTTTCTTCTCGGATAGTATAAATCAGGACTTGAGAGGGCTGTGGAAAACAAACTCTATTTTATTATTCCACCATTTTCCAGGAAGGGAATAATAACACTATGTTAACACCAAAGGAAAATTACTTTAATGGCTCCATTTTGAACTAGCTGAAGAACAGCAACCTGAGTTCAGAGACTAGAGAGCAAATGATTCACTATTTCAGCTATGTAACTGGGAAAACCAGTGTTTTTGGAGTTCAGCAGATGTGCTGGATCTAGAAGCTGTGAGGCTGCCTTAATCCATTAGCCCTTATAACTGGGAAAGGGGAATTTCTGTACTTCCCTCAATGCCTGAGGTAAGATTATGTTTTGTAGGAGCTTCTGAGAGCTGCTTCATACACAGTGTTGTCCAGATTCTTAATTAGGGAGGAAACATTTTCTATGCTACGTTGTTTTGAGTGAAGCTGAAGAATGCCTTTTGCCTCTGTCCCTAGAAACTTTCACATCTGGTGCAGATGGCAATTTGGATTTTATTCTTGCTTAAGTTCTCTGCTTAGATAGAGAAATCTCAGAGTGTTGAGAAACAGGCGATGCAAGAAAAAAGCAGTTTCTGTGATTCTCCTTCTATCTCTTAAATTGTTTCTAGGTATCATCCTGGACTTGATGCACTTGAAGAAGCCTGGAGGGTTTGCTATCTCTTTGTTCTACAGGGATATCATAAACATAGCAGAGGATGAGGACGTTGGAATCCAACCTGAGGAGTCAGGGAAACTGGAACATCTCATGAAGAAAGTACGAGCAAAGGAGACAAAGAAACGGACTTTAGTCAGGTTTGTGCCTAGTTACGATATTTCATTCACTGAAGGCACCCGATGTTATTTTTAGACTGCATCTCGCCTCCCTCTTCTGGAATGATTGGTCTATAAAGGTATCAGTGCTTAACATTCCTCAGTCCTAATTCCTTATTCCAAGACTGGTGTTTCTTTTGTAGCTTCCAAGGGTGTTTGTCCTTGGTGGATGAAAAGAGTGGAGAGTGAAGTTAGGCCTTCTTTTTTGCTCTGTGTAATATCTCCTGTATTGACCTTGGCCAGAAATGATAATTTTTCAAAAAATTACATCATTGCCAAGTAAAATACTTCTAAAAAAACCTGTGCCATGTAAAATGGTCAGTTTATAGTGAAATCTGATTGAACTGAGGCTTTTCTTACTAATGTTAACTTAGAAAAAATTAATCTCAATGTGACTGGTAGGTATTTTGGCCTATTATTAAATAGTAATATGTGGCCAGTCTGTCTAGGCACTTGGTGTGGCTTCACACAGCCTTGATATTTCTGATCTCCTACTGAAAGATTAGAGATACTTACAGAGATATTAAAGGGATCTTGACAAAGCAGACAGAAAGTATTTTTGGAACCACGTAGTCCATAACAGTTGTTTTTTTAAATGAGTGAGTTCATAGCAGAGTGATGTGGAAGCAAAGCAAGGGAATGAACTTCACAGCCTAGTTTTTTTTAATATATATTAAAAAAAAATCCCAACCTGAGGTGTTGTCACTGGCATTCTTGCTCCTGTGCACAGCTCTATTTTCCTCTTCTGGGAATGTTCCTCAAGTTTTTTAATAATTGAGTAGAAGAATCTCGTACCAGTGATACCATTTAGAGGAGAGGAAGTAACATGCACAGTAATTCACTGTTCTGCTCTGAGAACCTGAAGATTACCTCTAATTTTAAACCTTTACTTCTGAATTTCTCTTTAACTTCTGACTATTTTTTTTCTTAAATTGTGGTATTGTTTGTCTTGATGGGGTTCTTTTGGGGAATTTTTCCTTCTGCATGAACAGCTGTGTGAATTCAGAGGTCACATTGCATTAAGCACAAGTGAGGTGCCCAAATGTGAACTTGTCCTGTGCTCTGCTTGAGCGTAGCTGCCCTTCAGAGTGAGAAAAGGTGAAAGAAATATGGTAAACTGTTTGTGTTAAATAAATTTAAATATTTTTTATGACCAGATGTGATAGCATTGCAAGAATGTTTTCATACCAGTGAGATTATGACTCAAGTAATAGTATGTTTCCAGAGATACATGTGATTTTGAGGGTAGGAGAATAGGAGGAGGTCAGAGCAAATAAGTTGTCTGAGGAGATGATTGTCTTTTGCAAAAGTGAACTTTTGGAAGTCTCAAGTCTGTATCTGTTTTTTTACACAGGTTAAATCTGTATCTGAACAAAGATCTGTCGCTTTCAGTTGGTGTTTACAACCTTGTTCAAAAAGCTTATAAGCCCTATCCAGTGAAGCTTTATCGGGAAAGTAATGAACCGGTTAAAACAAAAACAAGGATGTTTAATGGAAAAACAGGCAGCTTGCTTCTGCTTAGTGACACAAAAAGGGCTCAGGTAACGTACTGATTGTGTGCCTGTCTCTGTGATGTGGAGGAGGACATGCAGATCCTCTTGCTGCTTTTGTTTGTATTTCACTTTCAAGAACAGATGCAGAAATATTTACATCTGTATGCCCCTGGGCATAGTCTGGTCACTTTGTAAGCTATGCAGAATGAGAGTGGGTTGTTTCTCTGGTATGACTCAAGGGAAAGCATAGTTGCTGGTGGAATTGCACTCAGGGACACTGGTCATTTCTTTCTGTAAGGCAGTACCAGGTTGTCAGAGCCTGACCTTGTCACTGAAATCGGGAATAAACCTCGTAACACCAATGTAGTGTTAAAAGGCAGGCATTCTTTATTCACAGCGCCAGGAACACGGGGGATAGCTCCTCCCAAAATCGTGTTCCTTCAATCAGTCTAAGAAACATTCTTTTATAGATATACAAATACATATTCATTATCCTCTATACAATGATTGGTTAAAAATTCTTCGCCTAACATGTAAATGACTATGCATGCTCACTATAATTTTCTAAAAATTGACTTCCTTGATCTTTTGAGTCGGAGGGTTTCTTGAGTGGGTAGTCCTTGAGTCGGTGGTCGCTATGTCCCCTCGCCCGAATTACCTTTCCTACAAAGTTCATTTAAACTTGGCAACACTAAGTAGGCCTTCATGGGCTGTCGGTCCGATAAGTAATTATTCATTCTACAGTCTTTTGTTTCAAGACAACAAAATTACATTTCATTAAACCATTGTCTAGATGAAACTGACCAAGTTGTTCCTTCTGCCTAGTTACTCATTATTAAAACAAAACATAGTACTATAATCACAATATTACACATCAATTGATTCCTTGATAATTAAATCAAGATGGAAAGGGTTAAGTGGGTTCTTGAGCAGCATTGCTGGTGCATAACCTGTTCCTATAGTTACATTTTTACAACTTATCACTAACCTATTTTCTAATTATTGTTTGATTCCCCCATCACCTTGGTTACAACCTTATCTGGCCTTGTGCTATTGTTGCTGGTGCTATCTTTTGTTTCATTAAGAACAGATTTTGTCCATTTTATTAAACATTTAAATGTGAATCACAGGGGGGGTGGAGCTCTTTTCCAAACAAACAAAAAAAAGCATGTTACCTTTGTGTTGTTATTTTGTTCTTTGCTTTGCCTTCCTGCTTGATAGTTTGGCTGATGTAGATTGAATGTCAAATTCTGTTTAGGCACAGCCTTATTTTGAAGCAGGGTATGCAGTTGCTAGGTATATTGTCACAAGTGCACTTTGTGTGTCCTTCCATGCCAAAGGCTTTTAAACTTGTTGTCTTAAATAAACTTAATATTTAATCTTATACTGGACATTAATTTCTTGAAATAAAGTACAGAAGATGAACAGCTGAGTATTAACTGATATCTAACTTTAGCAGCTGGACTACAATATGTTTTCATTTTTGTGATGTATGAATGACGCTTCAAAAGCATTGTTTCCGGGTCTCTGTTTCTGCCAGGAGTAGGTAGCTGACATGCATCTGCTGAAGCAAGTTTAGAATCAGACAGGACCTCTAAAAATGTCTGGTTCAACTCAGCCCAGAGCAAGACTCACAAAACCAGATCAGGTCGCTCAGGGTTTGTTTGGGACAGCTCTGAAGAGCTCCAGTGATGAGATGTGACAGCCTCTTGTGCCAAGGCTTAACTGTTGTCTTAGGAAAGTGCATTTTGCTAATGCCCAGGTGGACTTTCCCTTGGGATAGTGGTCACAGACTGTGACTTGCCATTTCAGTGTATGCTAATGATGAGCGTTTGCTCCATCTTGTCTATAACCCTCTTCCAGTAGTGGAAGACAGCAATTGCATTCTCTTCCTCTTCCCCTCCACCTTTTTTTATGCTGGCAGCACTGCTATCTGTTCTTCCCTGGTTTAGACATACGGAAACCGCCAGATTGTGCTGGAGAAAGAGGAAACAGAAGAATTAAAACGGTTTGATTCTCCGGGCTTGTTTCTGATTGGCTTCAAACCACTTTCAATGCTAAAACAGCACCACCATATCAAGCCCTCCCAGTTCATCTATCCTGAGGAGTCTGTAGTAAGTGGTAAGTAAAGATGGCAAGAGAAGATTCACCACCTTGCAGTAGGGTAACCAGCTGATTCATAGGCTGTTTGAGTAGAGATCATTGAGTGTAAAGTATTTGTCTACCTTAAAAACTTGCCAATGTTAAAAAGTATAGAATTAACTGTTATTGCCCCTCTCAGCTGCAGTTAATTCTTGTTTTCTTCAATAGCAGAAGAGCCGATTGGGCTTCATGTTTCATCCGCCATGACAAGCAGCTAAACAAATGAAGCAGATGTAGTCTAGTGAAGCTGTTTTTAAGTCCATATCAGCTAAGAGTGAGAACACAATACTTGGGAAGTACCGTTGAATTAACACCTTACGGGCTTGTAAAGAGAGAAGGAGAGGATGCTTAGGACTGCTTTTTCTCCCTTTTTATGTGTATATGTAAGTCTGCTTATCTAGAAATATAGTATCAATCAATCCTAAGCTGCAGTCGTGAAGAAAAAACTCCAGTGCCTCAGTCTTCCAGTGGATAAAGAGGGCTGAGTTATGACCAGATGCTTTGCGTTTTCTGACTAAAGAAGAACCTTTACACTAGCTTCTCTAGCTTAGCAGTTTGCTGAATCAAACACTTACATGTCAGTCTTTTGCTGACTATTATATCTGGTAAAATACAAAGCAAACTTGTGCCTTGAGAGGAATATTGCAGTCTGAATTCTTAGCGTGTTACTTCTGTCCTAAGACATGTTGATACTATGATGTCCCACCAGACCAGAAGGAGTCTTTGTAGATACCTGTTCCCAATTTTCAACTGTATTTCATTGCTCAGATGCTAGTGATTTCAGTTATTTCACCAGAACAATCACTGCTCTGGGCAGGAGAGACACTTAATTATTTAATTTTCAAGGGATCCACCTTCCAAAAGTTGTTTTTTACCTCTGGAATATTGCAAGCATTTCAAAGGAGTCACAGGTTTTGAAACTGTAATACCTAGGGTTACGTTTCTGAACAAAGGAGCAAAGCTGTCAATCTGACCAATACAGTCTTTACTCTGCAGGGAGTACAACGCTATTTAATGCCTTACTGATGAAGTGCCTGGAGAGAGAGGTGATGGCACTGTGCAGATACACCATGCGCCAGAACACGCCCCCTCGCTTCGTGGCCCTGGTTCCCCAGGAGGAAGAGTTGGATGAGCAGAGAGTGCAGATAGCCCCTCCAGGTATGGGAAGAGACGCTGCCTTTCCCTGCACGATTGGATGCAGTCGGCATAATAGCCTCCTGTATTGCGTGAAAATATTCGTAGTGTTGCTCCCCCTAAAACTGGTGAGGGTGCTTTCCAACATGCCTTTTCTTCAGTTTTGTCATTGTAAATATCTGATGTTGAATCTGTGTTAAAACCCTAGTTGCATCAGTGCTTGCTTGGGTGTTACATGGCTGCAATATTTTCCCTCCTCTTCTTAGCAGATTCAATTAACTGATCTAAAAAATTAAAAGCCCTTTTTTTTTTTGTTTGCTAACTAGATGCAATGTCTTTCTCTGCATTTTATTGTATCCTTGGATACATTTTAAAGCATTAAATAAATAATCTTATATACTGAGCCTCACACCTTACCAGCTGAGTGGGGAACGATTAGGGAGCAAAGGCACACTTGTTCTGTTTTGCATTTTTTCACCTTTTTAACTTGAAAATCATCTGCTAGGAGGATGTAAAGTAGAAGAATAACTCTGCTTGTGGATGAAATAAAGCATTTCAGAAATAACATGTGGGCATTAACTTAATTTTCAGTCGAGCTTTTTTCAAGTCTCTGGTAAGACCTGGGGAAGGTGGACAAGTTGATCTGTCTAAAAAGCAGGTTACCAGTTTCAAGCTATTAGCTATGCATTTAGTTCGAGTGTCTTTCAAAAAGCCATTAGTGATGTTGGTTATGTACATTGAGATTGGGATTGAGTGTCATGTTGTAGGTACTAGGAGGTATTATGAATTGCTGTTGTTTACAACAAAATGTCTAGCTAGTTTGGGGAGTCATCAGACTCAGCTATAAGCATCTTGGTCTTTGCCATAAATTATTGTTCTGAGGCCATGGTTCTGCGTAACTGTTCTCCTGCTCTCTGTCTTCTGTGTAGGTTTCCACATCATTTTCCTACCATATGCAGATGACAAACGGAATGTTGATTTTACAGAAAAGGTGCCAGCCAGTCAAGAGCAGGTGGACAAAATGAAGGAAATAATTCAAAAACTCCGTTTCAAGTACAGGTACATGGAGAAGAATAGCATGTGGGGGTGGGGGAGGTGGCATGGGGAAGAAAGCACAACAGTTGCTCTCTCTGTTGCACACATTGTTCAGCTGTGGTGTCCATGAGATGACATTTTGATGCAAATTGCTTCCCTTTGCAGTAGCTTTGTCCAAACTTTATTCTTAATCATTCTGGATACCCAGATGCCACATGTTTTATGTAGCACATTCTGGAGTTCTTTATAGAATTGCTCTTGTTCTCTGGGCTGTTGTCATTTGTTGCAGAGGTATCACATTTTATTGTGGCTCTGTCAATCTATTGCAGATCAGACCTGGATCGTTTAAATTGGAGCACTTTAGAGAGAATAGTTAGGCTTTTTTCATTATTGATAGGATAAATTTCAGGAAGTGCTTTTATGGGAGATTTTTTCATAGGTGTGTGGAAAGTAGCGTAACTATTGTTAAACTAGAATGCCACTGTTTCCTTTCATCTCGCACAGCTTTCAAAGTCTTGCACAGCTTTCTAATGCTATGGATGCATGACAGGATAGTGATTCAGCAGGTAAATTGAAAAGAGGAAAAGCAGTTCTTCCGATGAGATGGATTTTGTGTGGGAAAGAGGGCAGTTTTACTTAGAAATAAGCTGGTGGTAGATCTTACGTGTCTTGCCTGTCTTCTTGGCAGCATGCATTGACATTTTGGGGGATTCTTGACAGGACTGGCAGCTTTGAGAACCCAGTTTTGCAGCAGCACTTCAGGAATCTGGAGGCTTTGGCACTGGATATGCTGGAACCAGAACAAGCTAAGGATCTTACAAGTGAGAATTATTGGTGGGTGTGAAGGGAGGTGGGGTAGAGAGCTCTTGTCCTTGTCCGTTCTAAGTCAGAGACATGCTACTACAAACCGAAATGTCTTTTAAAAAAATACTGTAGTTGTGTGCAGTTCCAAAATGTAGAATTCTGGATGTGTCCATTCTAAAATATTGAAACCTTACTTTCTAATGCTATTACTCTTAAGATAAAGGAATAATAGATCACTTTACCCTCCAAAAATAAAATTTAATCACTTTTTTTAATAATGACAAATGTTTTCTCTGAAATTCCTCTCTTCAAGAGTCTGGTTAATATTTCAGTCTGATAAATGGGCAGAATTACTTACAGAATTATTCTGCTAGGAGGCAATGATGCCACCCTGTGGCTGTGAGAGTTGCTGTATACGAATATCTTGTCAAAGGATAGAAACCTACTCCTGAAGGGGAAGTTCCTTGAATAATGTTAGAGTAACTACTTGTCTCTTCTGAAGTGATACCTAACAAATAATCTAGGTCCCAGTGCTAGATATCATACCAATACAGAAACAAGCTGTTCTGCCTCAAACTACTTGTAGCCTGTAGCATTTTAAATGTTTGAGATTAGACCTAGGTAACAGTGCAACCACGTAGGAGATCTATATCACTTCCACCACGTCAGTTTTGTTCTGTGTATGTTACCTGTTCAGGGGTATTTGTGAGACAATTACATGTGTATAATACAAATTCTTGATATTATCAAGAGCTAATTTCTCATTTGTGATTATCATAACGTAACTCTTTGCATTTTGCATGCTCACAAGACGCTTGCATGCTAGCTATCACTGAAGCACAATTATATGTGGTGGTAGCCTCATTCGGACTTTCCTGTGATCATTCCATTTTTGAGAGAGCAAATCTTTCTCTTTTGCCAGTGCCGAAGTCTGAAGAGATGAACCACAGGCTGGGCGACCTGGTAGAGGAGTTTAAGCAGCTGGTTTATCCCCCTGATTACAATCCTGATGGGAAAGCTATAAGGCGAAAAGCAGGTAGGTAATGATAGTGCAGATGCATAACACTGTGGCTGTATTCTTTGTTTAGAGGCTTCTGCATTTTCAGTTTGTCTGAGAGTTTAGAGAACCTGCTTGTGCAACAACTCTCTTTACACATCTCCACAACAAAGAGGACTTATATCCAGCGGTGATTCTTAGGGAGTAGAGGATATTGTGGTATCCAGCTAGAGAACTGCTGGAATGAGAAACCACTTAGTGAAAACCCGTAGCAGTATAGGAAGCAATGTGGGTAAATTAGTGTGTGTGTGTGTATATATATATGTAGAGTACATATATATATATATTATTGTGTGTATTTATATATTTATTATCTTTGTTTTTTATGACAGAGTAGTAAAATCATTCTTGCTTTCAGTTTGTATTCCGGGTTGAGGAAGCAGACTTTTATGCATGGGCTATTTAGCAAGTACAAGATGGGCATCTTTAGGTCTAAATATTTAAGTAATGCTGACTACATGTGTGGTTGGAACTTTGCACAAAGTGGGAGCGTCAGTTAGCTGAGCTCCCTGTGAAATAAATGCATTCTGCTGTCTAGGTGAGAATCCCGTAACAGTTTCATTTGGGAGCTATTTTCCATCAGAACATGAAATTTCATACTCGAGTTTGAGATCGCTCCTGTCAATGAAATACAGTATCACCTACGTAGTGAGTGACACCTACTTTGTAAAACAAAATGCGGAAACTAGGTCTGTGAGCGTGTAGGTAGCTGTTAAAGTACCATGTGCTAACAGCCATTAACTGTGGTATGTATAAAGAAACGTTGATGTCTTGCTATTAAGAAACTTTTTTCTATCTTGGTGATCTAAAATTTATCTTTATAGCTTCTGATGGTCCAACTGAGAAGAGGCCCAAGGCAGAAGTCTCAGAAGATGAGCTGCGCAGTCATGTGCAGAAGGGCACTCTAGGCAAGCTCACTGTACCTGTTCTGAAGGACGCATGCAGGTTTTACCGGCTGAAGGGTGGGGGGAAGAAGCAGGAGCTCATGGATGCACTAACCGAATACTTTAATAAGCACTAAGCAGGAGCAGAAGGCCCTGGTTGAATTCCATCTGCTTAAAGTTTTGGTTGTCTTATGTGGATGCTGTGTCTGTTTAATCTTGCTGAATCTAGCAGCGGAGAAACTTTTTACTTTTAGGTGTGAAACGTGTCTGCAAACTTGGATTCTGTTCACGGTAGCCAAAGCCAGAATTAAATTCCCTGCTAACTCAGGTCACCCACTGCAAGTAAACACAGTTGTGCCTTCCTGGTTTTATAATAAAAGTTTTTTTGGACTTCGTACTTTGCAATACTGGCTATACCATCTTTGCATCATAAAGACAGCAAAACGCACTTCAGTATAAGAAAACAGAATGATCTGTGTTAATGGCACCACATGAATTCAAGCAGCAGGTCAGGTCTGTGTACTAAACAGAGGGTATAAATGTGGTGTATTACTCTCTTACTCTCTAGAACAGCCAGTCAGTATCAGTACTTGTAATCAAATTGGGTTCTTTTCCACCATCGGCATTATAAAGATTACCAGTGGATCATAAAGGAGAAAATCATTACTGGGAAGCAGTAGCCATTCCTCTGGGCAAAAAGCCAGCACTTCACCGAGGTGCACAGCCAGGTCTTCCATTTTTAAATGGTAATAGCAAAAGCTGGCTTAAAAAAAAAAAAAAAAGTCATGTTCCCTGGAAGGCTGCGAGCACTTACCCCAATTAAATTACTGAGATGGCATAGCGCTTTTCCACCTCTGTAGCAAGTATGAGTCAGACTATTGTGTAGACTTCCGTACTTAAATCTGTGCTTTAAAAATAGAAAAATAGCAAGTTGAAGAGAGCAGCCCTTGTTACCTCTGGTATTTTTATTTTTTTAATCGTACTTATGGAGGCTGCATCTGGGCTATGTTTTGGTTTTTAAACTTCCACACCTGGCCTGTCCTACTTGTCTTGCAGTGCAAAATGACTAGAACCAATAAACAGTCATTGCCTTTGCTCTAGGAAACAGTACTAACTGTTTAGCTAAACTGTAGCTTTCTATGGGATGCATGAGGTGTCCATTTTGGTCTGTGTGGTGTTTTAGTGTTCAGGGATTTCTGTGTTTGGCACACAAATTATTAAGCAACTTATCGAAGAATTAAGTCATCTGTTAAGGTTGCGCCAGTGCTGTAGTGTGGCACATGTATGGGAGCCAGCTGTGACCACTCTCTTGGCACTCTGACCACCCTTGCTGTGCCAGTACGCTGCTCACTTCTACCTCCACAGCTCCTCAGAAAAGCAGTTAGCCCATGTTGAGCTCTGCAGTATTAAAGCTGTGTAGTCTATTATACTTCCAATCACTCTGCATCATAGTACTTATTTTTAATAAAGATTTGTCTAAGCAATCAATTTATTTTGCCCTTCAGCAAAGTTACTGTAAATGCTTGTCTTGGCAAGACTTGAACGCAGTAAAATAGTGAGACTATCCTGTCCTTAATTCTGTGCATGTTCATTCCCCAAGTGCCTTTGTTAACTTCTCTCTTGGCTTGCTAACCCCTAGGCACAATGTTTTCCAGGCTTTGGATGATTACAGCATGTTTTCTCTAGGTTATTAGATCTTCCTCCTGGCCTTTTTTTTTTAAGCAGGCTGTTGTAGTAAACAGAAATTCAACAGGTATGGTGATGGAAGGCTTCAGAGCAGAAAATTAAGATAGTTTTGCTTGCTCAAGAATCCTTTATTTCTGCTCCTTATGTGCTTTGTCTTACATCAGCTGTCTTGGCATGGTACAATAGGGAAAGTCCTTTGCAAAGCTGTGGTTTTAAACACAACTAGCTCAACAGTCATCATCAGTAGAAGTGAACAACAGCATTTCTAAACTTTTATACAAATGAAAGGGCTCTAAAATCTTTCTATTAGGTTCACCTCAGGAAGGATATTAGTGATCAGCCATTTACAAAAATACACAGACATGATTTGTTACCAGTCTTTCGTGAGCCGGTTTCACCTGCTTGGGATGTACTTACTAAAGGTATGAAGTTAGTGTCTCTGTGGAAACATTACAGGAGAACTTATTTTCCCTTCTGCTGTTGTACCTATTGGTCTTTCTGTGCTAGCTGTGCTTTGGCATGCTGCAATACAAGATAGGTTTGATATGACCCATTCCAACACAGAGGTTTAGACTTCTACTCAGAGCAGTAAGTGGATTTATTACACAATATGCATATAACTAAAGCTAGCTCCATAAACCCACCACTAATCCAGAAATCCTGGTGGTGCTTCACGCTCTTCTAGAACATGAGATTATCTAACATTCTCTTCTTGAGATACAGGTTATTTTATCTGAAAAATTACTTGCTCTCTGTTGCCTTGGCCATGACTTGAAGGGTTTGTCTTTAGTCAGGTGACTATAGTACAGCAGCTTTCCTAAAAGCCACAGGTCAGCCACACTTACTTGTCAGCCACAGCAGGCTGCTCTCTACCATGTGCTTTGTACTTCAATGCCATAGGCAGCCCAAGCTCATTGATACAGTCCACAAAGAAAATCTGAAGGAGTATGAACTACTACACTGCAGCAGCCTTTAGGCCATCTCTGAGCGCTTTAGTTTTACAAGTAGGAACACTTCAGTTAGTTGCAAATGCCTCCCCGAGGGAATGACAATTATATTTAGCTTTGTCAGCAATTTTATTTTTCTTAAAAAGTCAGTATTTAAAAATAAGCGAGGTAAGAGATTTCCCCTTGTGCGCTGCCATAAGATTTCTGCTCCCCGTACACCTCTTACAGAAGTCTCTCGTCCAGTTTCAGGAAGGGCTGTGCCATGTGTACTGATCTTGTCTCAGTCCACTGCTACACAGTAGCTGCTGCCTGCCTTCTACATGGTGTATGCTCCGTCATCACTTAAAGCAACAAGCCCAGCAGTCTGCATGCACACCCTATGCAGGGAACTGACATGCCTTATCCTCAGTAGACTAAACCATTCAGAAACAGAGAGTTACTCACACCTGTTAGAGGCTGAAGCTCAGCAGAAACACTGCAACGCAGAGTAAGCTAACGGGTAGGTTAAAAAAAAGCCCTGGGCAGGCAGACATGGAGATAAGGGGGCAGGGGGAGGTGGGGTGGTGATCTTGTTTTTCTTTTTTTCTTTCTTTTAAGCATCAAACAGGAAATACAGTTGTATAATCACTTTTCAAAAAGTAATACAAGGAGAATGAATGTGTTGGAGTAGAATTATAGAGAAGAAGGGGGAGGAGAGAAACACTCAGAATTAAGCCATTATTAAACAAAAATGTGGTGTTTTGAAATGAAACACTGGTATCAAAACTATTATCTCAACTGAAGCTAGACATTAATTCCCCCTGACTTCAACTTTCCTATTCCACACACGCTTAAATGCATGGGCATTTAGACCAACAGTCTTTCTATAGCTTGCTGGACAGACTGGATCTGAGGCTTTAGCTGCGATCCTTCCTTGATGGTGATGGAGCACGCGATGACTGGCCGGGAAACACCACATGCCCGCCCCAGGGCTTGCTTGGAGCGCACAAACACATAAGGTACATTCTTGTCCTCACAGAGAAGAGGGAGGTGCAAGATGATTTCCAAGGGCTCCGCATCTGCCGCCATCACAATGAACTCCGCTATCCCTCGGTTCAGTGTTTTGGTGGCTGTGAAAGAAACTGAAGAGTTAAGTCTAGGTCCTTCTAGGAAGCACATCTAATGAAAAACGTTAGGAGATGTTGAAATTGGCACAAAAAAGAGGATCTAGTGGTAGCATGAGGACAGGCCAAAGGAAAATGGCAGCTATAGGGCCAGGGAGGGGGTTATTCACAGGGTCGCACCTGGGGTATTCTGCACAGCATTGCCGTCAAGCACAGCAGAGAGATTCATGAGGGAGCAAGACCAGCATAGGGCTGCTGGTGGGTAGGGGGCTGCACCATGGATGAGGGGAGACTGAGGGAGCTGGGTTTGGTTAGCCTGGAGAAGAGAGGGCCGAGGTGGGAGCAGGACAGGGGATATAGCTGCTGTCTTCTACTACTACTTCAAGGGAACTGCGGAGCAGATGGAGCCAGACTGTCCTCATGCGTGCACAGGAAAAAGGACAAGTTGCAGACTGTGACTGTTAACTCAGGGAGATGCTGGGGACATGCTGGAATTTTACATCCGCCCCCCTGTATGAAGAGTTTAAGCCATGGGACATAGGTGCCGAGAGATTGTGGAGCTTCTATCATTACGGATTGTTTTTTTAGAAGCGTGACTAGGCACAGCCCTGAGCAACCTGATCCAACTGCGAAGGGAGGTGCTCTCTAGAGCAGGTTGCACTAGAGACCTCCAAGAGGTCCCCTCGAATGCAAATCTTTTTATAATTCTAAACTGGCTAGGCATCTGGTAATCCCAGTGCCACACCACCACATGCATGATCAAAGGACACGCACCAGGAACATGGTTTGGGCATCTACCAGAACTGTATATAAATGCTGAAGAGATTACAGCTTAGTTCTGTCCCTGAATATTGCTTAAGCAAGCTAGAAGGAGGAGGAAGGAGAGGGACACTCGCAATATCCAGATCAATGTACCGTTAGTGGCTCACCACTAGAAAGAAGAGACAACTTTAAGTCACAGCTTCTCACAAAATCCTTGCTATGATTTCTAGCACACTTTGCAACACACAGGTCTCACCTTCATTGGCTCCCTTGCGTAGCTGCTTATAGTTGCAGGATTGCTGCACAAGATCCAGCAGCGTTTTGGTGAGCTGTGCATCAGCCAGGGGGTAAGCTTTGGGATTCACTTCTGCCTCACTCTAGAGAAAGGAAAGAGTATTAAAAGAGGAGCAAAGGAGGCTTTGTTCTGAACAACACTACGCAGGCATCACGCCCACCACGTATATTGGCTGCTGGAGTCACCTCACCATTCTCAGCTGCTCTGCACATGCACTAAAAATCCCACAGCATTTTATTTATAAAAAGGGATTCTTGTATTCAAAGTAATAAACAGCCAATTTAGATGCTGCAAACTAGCAGCACTGAACTTACAGGACAGTCTTCAGGCATTTGCTACCACAGATACTAGATAAAATGAAGCGTTCTGCTGCACAAGGAACAAACACCTGCCAGCAGCAAATTAACAAGCTCAGACATGAGTTTTCAAGAAATCCCGAGAAGAGCACGTATCAGGTTTGTTTCTGCAAATTACAAGTAGCTTCTAAACGTTAACATCAACGGCGTGGTGGAACAGCAAGGAAGTCACAAGCGGCACTGACAACCGGCACTGGCAGAACGGGAACTTCTGCAGCTCCCGCCGCCGCCAGCACCTGGCAGGGTGACC
>NW_010527482.1:0-7149 GCF_000687285.1 Phaethon lepturus
CAAGGAGTTTCTGCGGCAGTACCGGGTGGGCACGGACCGGACGGGCTTCACCTTCAAATACAGGTGCTGCTGTGATGCCTTTTCTCCCCTTCTGCACCTTACCCGCTCCTCTTCGTACATTGAATCTGCTGTTAACCTCCCTCCTGCAACGTACACCCCAGATATACATTAGCACATGTCAGCTTTTCTCTTCCCATAGACTGTAAAGAGCTCTTTGTCAGTGTAAGGAATGTTGTTGTTCTCATTTAACCTTATAGGAAAACAGGCCTGATGTTGTCCCAAATTTTTAGGCAGCCAGCCAATGTCAGAGGTAGCAACAGAGGGATCCGCACTGTCAAGCTTGCACCTAGTTCTGAAATTCAAGGTCTGTCTTCAAGTTCTAGTGCTTTCTAGTCTGGAGTTTGTCTGTATCCATTAAAGTCATTGCAGCACTGTCTGATGTGTGCATTCTGAGGCTATGAAGGCCCCTTGGCCATCCCTTTGCCTCTGCAGCTTGGAGGCACAGCTGTGAGAGAACATAGAGATGTATCATGCAAGGGCTGGGACAGGCTGTCACCTTTCGTCTCTGAATTTCATGCACCCTGCCTTTTTTAAGGGGACTGTTGCCTGCTACACTATTACTTCCTTTTTCTAAATCATATTTTAGGTATAACAGATATTATCCTTTGTAGAAGTTTTCTAATTGCCTATGTGGTCATGTAAATCTAGTAAACAGTGATATATTTTACATAGTCACTGCAGACACTGGTGTCCCTGGTCTTATGTCATGTTTCAAAGTGGTTTGGGGTGAAAGATTTGCCCAGGCCCCCCCCCCCAGGCTTCTCTTGGCACTCTCCTGATTTTCTCCATTTGCTTTCCAAACCAAGGCCTCCCCGCAGAACCTGCTTTCTCTGCTCCCTGTTTGTCATAAGGTTGCTGCAAGTGACTGCTACTTTCTGCCCTGCAAACCTTTACCGCTTACTGCCTTCCAGGGATGAGCTTAAACGGCACTATAACCTGAGTCAGTACTGGGTGGAAGTGGAGATGGAAGACTTGGCCAGCTTTGATGAAGATCTTGCTGACTATCTCTACAAGCAACCGGCAGAGCACCTGCAGCTGGTAAGGATGGACGAGGTTGGCAACCTGGCATGCTGACATTGTCACTTTGTGAGAGCAGCCCTGACAATACACTGTAATGTATACCCGTAAGAGCCTAGTTGTTCCCTTTGTAGTTGGAAGAAGCAGCGAAAGAAGTCGCAGATGAGGTCACCCGTCCTCGTCCTTCAGGGGAGGAAACTCTCCAAGACATCCAGGTCATGTTGAGATCAGATGCCAATGCAGCCAACATCCGCAGCCTGAAGGTGAGGTGAATCCGCTGCCGCACCGAGCAGCGGGTGGCAGCGCTTGCCCGTATGTGAGTGTGATTGCAGGGAAGCTTTTGGTACCTGATTACGTAGTTCAGGACATGGATTGTACAGCGTCCGGGCAGGGATACTCTGCAACTTAAATCTGACTGCAGAGGACTGTTATTAGTGATTGCTGCTGTGGGGACATTATTGCTATTAGTGATGATCTGCGTGGAATGTTTTGTCCTTTTCTCTTTTGTTTTGAAATCAGCATGGCGTTAAGTCATGCAACCACCCTCTGCTACTCTAGAGCAAGACAGTGACTTTTTCAAGAAGTGCAGGCTTTTTTGTTCTGGTACCTTAGTCCCATGAATGTAGGAAGTGTAGTTTAGAAAGAACTGTGTTTATTTAATATCTTTAGTTTCCCATCCATCCTCCAGTGACGGCGTTCTCACCTTCCCTTCACCTTTTCCCTTTCAGTCTGACCAGATGTCCCACCTTGTGAAGATCCCTGGGATTGTAATTGCAGCAACCCCTGTGAGAGCCAAAGCCACCAGAATAACCATCCAGTGCCGCAGCTGCCGTAACACCATCAGCAACATTGTGGTGCGCCCAGGCCTGGAGGGTTATGCTCTCCCCAGGAAATGCAACACGTAAGGACTGACATGGGGATGCATGCCACAGGCTGGTGGGCAACAAAGGCTGCGTCCCCTCCTCCTGGTGCCCCTCCATCCCATGCCTGCTGCACAGGGTCACCTCCCTGTCACACGAGGCAGAATCACCTGTGCTGTTCTCTGCCTCTTCCCTTCATGTTGCCCTCGTGCCTGCGTGTGCTCCACCCGTCTGTGGTCCCACTGGTCACGGTGCTGCGTGACCAGTGCCGCACGCAGTGTTGAGCAGCTGTGCCCAGGGAGTTCGTCAGATCTGTAGGGTGCTTTGCCTGTTGTACTTAAAGGTTCCTTCCTGCCGCCAGCTGTCTCATAACGCTGCTGTCCTAACTTCCTATTCAGTTGTTATCTTTTTCAAATGTATTGCTGCTATGTTCCCCCTCCCCAGGGGGGCTGTTTTGTGTTACCTTCTGTAGAGATGCTTTATACCGATTTTCCAATCACGCGTTACGGCTCTAGGTGCCTACGCGTACGCTGAGCGTTAGGCTACCGCTGTGCTGCGGCTCTCGCGCCGACTGATCCTGGTGGGTTGTGTCTTTGAGCTTGTGCCTGCCGGTATTTATTTTCTGCGCCTTAATCTCTAATGCAGTTTGAGAGGTCTTTGGGATAGGGATCATTCCTGCATATGGTCTGTACAGCGCTTGATCCTTGACTGCACGAGTGCATCTGCGCTCTCGTGTTACCCTCCCCAAAAGCCCCGTCCCTGCCTGCATGGAGTCAGGCACCGGTAGTGATGTACTGAGACGGCAGCAGGACGTGGAGGTGCTCCTTGTCTCGGAGAGCTTGTAGTCTAGCAAGGCACATACATCTCGAGAGACTGGGAGGTTGATGGCAGCCTTGTCATGTTGCTAATTGCTTTCTCACCAGAAACCACTTAACATTTGCTTTGTGCGCGAGGTTATAAAGGAAAATGCCCTGCCGTGTTGCTGAATCTATACTGTTACCTTCGGTGTAATTAATGAGTTGCCTTCCTCCCTGCTTTTAGCTAGCAGGGAAGAGGGGGAAGGCAGGGAGGGTATTCGGGCAAGTATCACCCTGCCTTTGCCTTGTTCTCGTGCCCACTTTCGGCAGCTGTTGAAGACGAGACAGAAGGGTTGGTGAGCCTTTGGTTCAGCCCTTTGTGACTGCCCTTGGTGGGGTGGTGTTCTGGACTCTGTCACCACTGTCTCCTCTACAGGGAAGCTCCCAGGGATGGCTCCTGACTGCCAGCAGCCTTCCCTGATTCATCTCTTTGCACAGAGAACAAGCTGGCCGCCCGAAGTGCCCGCTGGACCCCTATTTCATCATGCCAGATAAGTGCAAGTGTGTGGACTTCCAGGTCCTGAAGCTGCAGGAGTCCCCAGATGCTGTGCCACACGGGGAGATGCCCCGGCACTTGCAGCTGTACTGCGACAGGTACCAGTGCCATCTCCCCGCCTCACCCCTCAGGGCTAGTGGGTGTTGTTGGTGCCATCCTTTCCCCTGCTACCATCCTCTGCGTTCCCCTTCCTCCTCTTAGGTACCTGTGTGACAAAGTTGTCCCAGGGAACAGAGTCACTATCATGGGCATCTACTCCATCAAGAAGTCTGCCCAGAGCAAGAACAGAAGCCGTGACAATGTGGGTGTGGGCATCAGAAGCGCTTACATCCGCGTCGTGGGCATCCAGGTGGACATGGAGGGCTCAGGTGAGGGCTGCTTTTGGTGCCCATCTGGTCTGTGTTGGTAGCCTGGTGTTGGAAGAGCCCCATTCCTGAACAACGTGGTCACTCTGCAAGGATTGTGTGAAATCACAGCCTGGATCCTCCTCTGCTGCTTACATAGCAGGAGATCCAAGCCAGTCCAGGGGTCTAACTTGCCCTGGATGCTCTCTAGTCATGTCCTGTATGACTTTTTCTCAGTGATAGTAAATGAGGAGGCTTCAGCCTGAGTCCTCCAGGGTATTTAAGTGCTTTTATCTTATTGATCTTAGTGGGAATCTGCTAAGCCATCCCTGAGGATGCAGGCTGAAGTCGATGGTTAAAATTGAGCTATGTATTTAAAACGTGGTCCTGACTGTAATTCTCCTTCTGGTTCCTCCAGAGCTGCTTTGCCCAAGATCCTTGCTTTTTCCTACCAGCCTCTAAGGACAGAGACTGCCTTGCTGGAATAGCAAATGCCTGCCCTCTCCACCCTTTCCAACCCGTGGCGCTTGGCATGATCTTCAAGAAGGGGTTTTGGTGGTAGCGGGTGTGGAGGGAGTAGTGTCATTCACTTTAAAACATCCATTTGTTCACTGTTGCGCCACTCTCTTCATCCCTGTACAGGACACAGCTTTGCTGGCTCGGTGACCCCTCAAGAAGAGGAGGAACTTCGTCGCCTGGCTGCCATGCCAAACATCTATGAGACCATCGCCAAGAGCATTGCACCTTCCATCTATGGCAGCACTGACATCAAGAAGGCCATTGCCTGCCTCTTATTTGGAGGCTCTCGCAAGAGGTGGGGAAAAGTCAGCCTGGTGGCGAGAAAGTGGGGGCAGGGGTGTCATTCATGGCACAAAGCCCTCGTACAGTCTTCTGGTGGTGCTGCCAGCACCTGCCACTGGTCAGCAATGCTTAGCTATCAAAATAAATGCTCACCATCTCTCCTCCCTCTCTTCTTCCCACCCTGTTACTCCAGGCTCCCGGATGGGCTGACCCGCAGAGGAGACATCAACTTACTGATGCTGGGTGACCCCGGCACGGCCAAGTCGCAGCTGCTGAAGTTCGTTGAGAAGTGTTCACCCATTGGGGTAGGTGGTTGGAGATGCCCACTTGTAGCGTGGCTCGTTTCTTCCTTCTGCTCCTTGCATAGCACCGAAGACCAAACGGTGGTCACAGGAGACAGCTGCCCGTGCATCCACAGCTAGACTGGCTGGCAGAGACGCGAACTGCCATTTCTGGTGCTAGCCTGGAAGAGATGGGGTGCGGGATGGGGGATGGGGGAGGGAAGGGGAAGCAGGTAATGCCTTTCATTATGATATGAGCCAGGCTATTTGCAGACGTCCAAAGATGTGACTAGGGCTGTTGTTTATTGTTGAGACTTGATTAGCAGAGAGGCTGGTTGGTCAGGACAAATGAAGTTGACTGCGTCTCAGGCACGGACCTTCAGGCTGAGCCCAGGCATGAAATTATATTTTCAGCTGTGTTTTCTTGTAGTCTCTATTAAACTTGGCCTCTGACTGCGTTGTTCCCTTGGGGGAAAACAAAGCTAATGCAGCAGCCCACCAAACAGTGAATCGCTCCCTGTTCTGCACTTAGTACCTGCGCTGGTGTGTCTGCAAGCCCTGTGGGACCTCACAGCTGCTTCATCTGAGGCCTGGGACTTGGCAATAGTCTCACTCTGTACCCAGCAGGTCTGCTTCTGGCGTGTGCTGAGGGGTTTTCCTGGAGGTCCTTGTGTTTCCTCCAGCAGCTCTGGATTTTGTGGTGCTGGGGGTGCTTCGTCCTCTAGCTGGAGCGGTGGGCTGACGTGCTGTGCCCTTCCTTGTCCTGCATGCCGCTAGGTGTACACCTCGGGGAAAGGCAGCAGCGCTGCCGGCTTGACGGCCTCGGTGATCCGCGACCCTTCCTCCAGGAGTTTCTTCATGGAGGGAGGAGCCATGGTGCTGGCGGATGGGGGAGTGGTGTGCATCGATGAGTTTGACAAGGTACCCATGGGGCTGCCTGCACAGGAGTGGGGAAGACAGCCGTTGGGCTGCCAGCTTCTCTGGGGAGAGCCCAGAGCTGCAGGAGAAAGACTGACTCTGCTGAGGCTGCCTCACTTTCCTTTGGGCAAGGTCGGGGGATGGAGCTGCAGGGAAATTCTGATTACAACCTGTGCTCTTGGGCAGAGCTATTAGCAGAGCTTTACCTCGGGGGTCAGCATCGGTGGGTGACTAGCTGATATCTGGCAGAGGTGACTGATGACGACTTTTTTTTTTTCTCCTCGCCTCATTTCTCCCACCTCTGATGAGAAGATGCGGGAGGATGACCGTGTGGCCATTCATGAGGCCATGGAGCAGCAGACCATCTCCATTGCTAAGGTGAGCTGCGGGTGCCTGTCACCCTGGGGCGGGAGCCTGACTTCCAACTGGGTTTCTGAGAGCCCAGCAACTCATGGTCATGCATCTTCTGTCAGAACTGCCCATTTCGGAGTCCAGGCAGTGGTTTTGATGGTTACCAATTTCTCTGATCTGGTCAGCCCTACCTATAGGCTTTGGGTTGTCTTTTCTCAGGCAGCCTCAACTTCTGCAGGGCTGAAATGAGCTCCTCTAGATTTGGTAGTTCTGCTGATGTCCCCATGTCAGCTTGATGTCACTTCTTTTTCTTCCTTCCCACTGCACTCCACCCCCTCAGAAGATCTACAGAAACTGCCTGACATCCTGGTGCCAGGTCTTCTCTCAAATCAGAGTTTCTCTTCATTTCCAATGCTCCCTCCTGCTCTCTCTGGCTCACCCCTTAGCTGTTCAGTCCCTGGTAACAGAGCATCCACCACAGCTTTTTCTTGCTGGTCACCCTCACCGTGCTACCTGCAAACCCATGCTTTGTCCCTGGGGCTGTCCATGGGGACTCAGCACCGGCTGACCAGTTTCTGGCTCAGACTGCAAACTTTGAGTGGGGTCTTGTCTGTCCTTGCCTGTGACATGAGGTTTTAAAATAAAGTTGCTCAGTGCTTAGGTCTCAGCTGAAGCCAGGCCTCCTCCAGAAGGACATGTGGGTCCAGCCCCATGTAGCTCCTGTGCTGACCCCTCTCCAATATGGAACCATTACAGAACAGCTCAGTGCTACTTAAGGGGTTTTATTTAAATGCAAGGGATTGAGGATGAGTCTTTGCAAACTGCTTTGGACCTTTCACTATGAGTTAGTACCCTTCCAGCCTTCCTGTGACGTGGACGTGGTCTTGACCCCATCTATTTCCCCTTTCCCCTCCAGGCAGGTATCACAACGACACTCAACTCCCGCTGCTCAGTGCTGGCAGCTGCCAACTCCGTCTTTGGTCGCTGGGATGAGACCAAGGGTGAGGAGAACATTGATTTTATGCCCACCATCCTGTCCCGATTTGACATGATCTTCATCGTCAAGGATGAGCACAACGAGGAGCGAGACATGGTGGGTTGGGGTGCGTAGGTGCAGCTGGGACTCGTGGTGCCTCATTTTTTGGGAGGGGGAGGCGGGGGGGG
>NW_010527482.1:7210-7669 GCF_000687285.1 Phaethon lepturus
GTGTGGGTGCGGGCGGGGCCTCGGGGGTCCTTTTTTTTTGGGGGGGGGGGGGGGGGGGGGGGGTCCTGCTGCCTGACTGCCGCCTTCTCTCTTAGACGCTGGCCAAGCACGTGATGTCCTTACACGTGAGCGCCTTGATGCAGACCCAGGCCGTGGAAGGTGAGATCGAGCTGAACAAGCTGAAGAAGCTCATCTCCTTCTGTCGGACGTGAGTGAGAGGCATGACTTTTTGGCAGCGCCCAGTCTGTACGGTGGGAGGCAGTGGTGAGAAGCGAACCATGCAGCCGGTGTTTGCAAGCGCTCTAGCTGGATGA
Organism: Phaethon lepturus; assembly: GCF_000687285.1. NCBI lineage: Eukaryota > Metazoa > Chordata > Aves > Phaethontiformes > Phaethontidae > Phaethon > Phaethon lepturus. The sequence continues at coordinate 7,525 of NW_010527482.1, forward strand.
CCTTTTTTTTTTTTAACTCCTGCCTTGAAAAAAGGGAAGCAAGAGCAGCTCGCAGCGGTGCCGCAGCGTGGCCCAAGGAAACGAGGGGTGCCCAGGGACCCCCCTGCGCAGGGGAAGCTCCCCGGCACCGCCACGTCCAGCTCCT
>NW_010527482.1:7769-25681 GCF_000687285.1 Phaethon lepturus
CGGAGAAGCTGAAGAACCGCTACATCCTGATGCGGAGTGGCACTCGCCAGCACGAGCAGGAGAGCGACCGCCGCTCCAGCATTCCCATCACCGTCCGGTGAGCAGCCCTGCCCTCCGAAACCCTCGGGGTTGGGGTTGCAGAGCTGGGAGTCGCCTGGGGTAGCCCAGGAAGGGAGTTAGCGGGGTGCTGGGGCTTGGGGAAGCCGTCTGTGAACAGGGCAATACTGCGGGCAGGAGGTGCCCAGAGTGATGTAGGTGGGGGGGTCGGGGGAAGAAGGCCTGTCGGAGCTGCAATAGAAAGCAGGAACATCTCCTTTGGCCACAGGCAGCTGGAGGCCATCGTGCGCATTGCTGAGTCCCTGGGGAAGATGAAGCTTCAGCCCTTTGCCACGGAGGCAGACGTTGAGGAGGCCTTGCGGCTCTTCCAGGTGTCCACGCTTGATGCGGCCATGTCAGGCAGCCTGTCAGGTGAGGGGGAGATGCTCTGTACTGAGGGCCTGAGGGACATGCTGGGCCTGGCTGCTTAGGGCAAGGAGAGACAAGCTCCCCTCCCAAGTCCAGGCTGGCAGGTCAGGGGGTGCTACCAGGCACCCCCCGGGCAGGTGCCGGACCTGCTTTCTGAGCAAAGGCAAAGCAATGCCTGTGGCAGCAAGGGGCTGTCGTGGCCATGGGGCTGGGGCTCACAGGGAGGGCAGTGACAAATGACACTGAGGGTCTCCACCCATGCTCAGCAAGGGAGGGATGATCCGACCCCTTGTGGTCTCAATGGCAGAGCCCAGTGCTGGAGCTGGTTCCCCAACTTGTTTGTCCTCTAACATCTTTCCCTGTGGGGGTGGAGACAAAGTTTTCTTGGGAGGCAGCATGGCACAAAGGGTCTGAAGGAAGCTTGAGCAGTCAGGTCCATGTTCAGTTGTGTCTTTGGAGCTCCACAGCCTTTGATGGTGGATTTGCTCATGGGTTCCCTAAAGTTTCTGAGACGTGCAGGTGTGTTGGGCGCTTCGGCTTTGAGAGGGATGTCTGGGCAGCACAAAGAGCTCACGCAGCTTCTCCCTCCAGGGGCAGAAGGCTTCACAACACAGGAGGACCAAGAGATGCTGTCCCGCATTGAGAAGCAGCTGAAGCGACGCTTTGCCATTGGCTCCCAGGTGTCAGAGCACAGCATTGTCCAGGACTTCATGCGGCAGGTGAGCCAGGGACCCTGTGGACTGTGAAACCAGGGACCCCGGGCTGCCACTCGGGGGGTGAAACCCATTCCCTAAGAGGTGGCTGGAGAGCCTTTTGGTCATATCAGCTTTTGAAGTTGTTTGTAAGCAGTGGTGTGCATTGTGATTGCAGAGTTTAAGGGGAGTGAGGCGAGAACTCGTTTTTCTGCAAAAGCACTGAGGTTTGGGGCTGTTTGCGTAGGTGGGGTCCTACCCTTGAAACCAGAACCATTCCATTTGTGAGACTGGCTGCAGTCAGACCTGAAGTAGTGAAAGGGGAAAGGAACATCAGTGCCTGGTGCCACTGGGCTCCCTCCTTTTGGGAGAGGCACAGCCGGGCTTCAGCAGTGATTGCGGGTTCCCACTGGGCTCTGGTGAGCTTTTACCTGCCGGCTCATCTCCCACTGCTCTCCCCTTTTCCAGAAATACCCAGAACACGCCATCTACAAGGTGCTGCAGCTGATGATGCGACGGGGGGAGATCCAGCACCGCATGCAACGCAAAGTCCTCTACCGCATCAAGTGACCTCCCTGTCCCACGCACGGGGAGGGAATCACTGCTGCCTGATGCCTGCCCACACGCAGGCAGAGTGCCCAGTGGGGTCGGAGCCTGCTCCTGGAAGAAGCTTTTCCTTGGGGAGCCAACCAGCTTAGGGCCTTCCTTTTGAATGGGGGTTTGGGGTAGTCAGGGTTCCCTTTGGGTGCTCTGTCGCTGTGTCACATCAATGTTTCTTTGATCTCCAAAAGCTTTTAGTTTCTGATAAAATAAAAACTGATATTGGTAGCCCAGGGTCTTTGGCTGCCTGGAGGGACAGAGGGGAAGGGGTTCCCCTCCTTCAGAGGCAGTGCAGGATTTTGGTTGGAAAAGCATTGCTGCTGCTCACCCTGTGTTAACACTGCCCAGCACTCAGCCTGGGGACTTGCTTTGAGGTAGGACGCAGCCCCGTGAAGAACACCAGCAGCCCTGAAGGCAGGAACCCATTTCTCGCTTAGGATTTGATCTGTCTATCAAGGCATAAATCCTGCTGGCACAGGCTGCCCTGTTGGGCTCAGCGGTGCAGGAGCACCTTACCCGGTCACTGCGTGCAGGCTGCCACTGTCTTTCTTTTCTGCCAGCAGCAGCGAAGGAAACAACCTGCTGTTCCCTGCTTCAGAGCTGCTCTTTGCTTATCCCTCCTTCCCCCCTCCAAGGGCTGCAGCAGGCAAACGCTTTACCCTGCAGTGTAACGGGTTGCATGAAAGCCTTGCTGGAGGCATGGGCAGAGCCCCTCGCTTGCCACAGTCAGGATGGGCATGTGGGGTGATGCCCAAGAGCTGTGTGCCCTCCTCCAGGTAACCTCTGCCACCTTCATGTGGTGGCCGTAGGGAGGGTTGTCCCACTTGCCCGGAGCCTCTCCCGGGCTCTTTGCCCCAGAGCAGACCTGTGCAGCCACTTGCCCTTGTGTGTTTGCTGCATGACCTTGCACTTGTCAAACTCTGCAGATTTTTGTCATTTCTAGTGCAGCAGTACTGGTTCTCTGAAGTGTCTCCCCGAAGACGTAAGGTGCAGGCAGGTCCCTCTCCTCAGCAGCTCGGGGCCAGCTCAGATGCATGAGTGCACCGGAGGGGGACACTCTGAAGACAGTGCAGCGTTGGGCATTGCAGGCAAGCGAAGCTGGTGCTGGAGAGGCTGCTGCTGTGTCTGCCAGTGACCTTCAGGCTGAAAAACCCACCCCATGAGAGGCTTCATCAGCAAAAGAAACATCAGGGCCAGCAGAGGGTACCAGAGCCCTGAGGATGCCGGGCTGCGGCACTGCACGCAGTGCTGCCTCCTCGTAGAGGAGAAACCAAGGGGTCCTTTTGGGACAGGGTGGTGGGGTGCAGGGTGCACCCAGCCTGGCAGCTGTCACACAAGGGCTGGGCTCCCCTGTGACCCATGGGGGCTGAACAGTATCCATGTTTACTTCTGTCTGGGTGTTTTGAGAGGTGCACAGTGCACTCCAGACATAGCTGGAGCTTGTTATGGGGTCAGGGGTCCATGTGCAGGGGATGGGGTGGTGGTGGCCCTGACAAGATGGGATGCACTTTGGAGAAACAGCCCCCTGCTCTCTGTCTTCCAGTTTTTCAGCAGGCCTGACCTTTGTGGAGGGCTGTGGGGGAGAGGAGGCTGCCCCAAAGGCTGCCTGCAGGGATGGGTCTCTGGAAGGCTTGTGACAATGATTTTACTGCCTCGTATTTTTGCAGGTGCCAGGCACCTCACAGGGTGTCTTAGAGCAAGCAGTGCTGGGGCAAAAGCAGGCACCTTTTCTCTTCCCTTTAAAAAAGAGACGCCTTCTCTCCCAACCCTGCTCCCTGGCTGGGGAGGCTGCTTCCCTGAGCTGCTGCTCCATGGAGATCAGCTCCATAGAGGAGGAATAAGTGGGAGTGAGAATAACGGGGTAAGATCTTCACCAGGCGACTAAAGTTCCCAAAACTGCCAATGTTTGCTTGAAAGCATCCCCCCCGCAAGCTCCCATGCCCTTGGTCAAGCACTCGGTATTTTAGCATCAGGAGGTGGCCCATTAGAGCAGGGTCAATGTGGCCCCAAAGCAGCAGCGCGGTGTCATGGCTGTTTCCCTGCCACGTGCCACTGTAGCCCATGCAGCGCTGCAGTATCGGGTCCTACACGTCTCTCAGACACTGCCACCCTTCCCCAGTACCTCTGTCCTTGCTTTGGAGATGCTGGCAGTGCCCATCTGATCCGTGGCCCTTCCAGAGGTGCAGCAAGAGCAAAGCGAGCAGAGAGGTGGATATGGGACCGGTACCCACAGCCTGCTGTTAAAGCTGCCTCTGGAGGAGGCTGTGAGCCTCTGTTCCCCAGGGTTGGTAAAAGCACCCAGTGATGGAGAAGGGCTGGGTGGGGAATGTCATGGGATGGGGACTGGGGAGAGGAACACAGTGCAAAGGGCTCTGTCTTCATCACTGTCCTCCCTCCCTCCACCTGCAGTCCTCCCCCCAGCCTTTCCCCATGATCTTTGCTCTGTGCTGGAGCAGTAGCGCAGGGCTGGATTTCAGCTGCTGACTGCCAGCGGTAGTCATGGGGTGCTCACGGGTTTTAAAAGAGCCAACATCTTGAGGTACATCAAGCTATGCTGGCCATTGGCAGGTGGGGAGGTTGGGAATTCTTGCGTTTTTGTTGTTGTTTTCATGACATGATAGGGAGCAGAGGTATATTTCTGTGACAGGGATCAGAATGATTGATCTCTTCGTGCTATGAAATGTGTTGATTATATGGTACGAGGTTATATAAGTGTACGTACGGCTTGAAACAACATTGTTGAGCAACTAATGTATGCAGCTCTTTCACAAGAAGCGGAGCTGGGGTGTGCAAAACTCTGGCGTTATCTTAGAACTCGAGATCATTGACTAGTAATGGCTTGTTTTGATCATTGCACTGCAGATGGAAATTTTGGGAGGAAAAGCAGTTCTTGTCTGGGTAGGGTGGTAGTGCTTGGTGGTAGCTACTTGATGAGGGATTGGTGGTCCTCCTGGTAAAGATGACCAGATTTTTCCTCAAATGATAGCTGCTTGATAAAGGAGTGGTTATCCTCCTGGTGAAGGTGTCTCTTCTTGGTCATCCCTGAGGTTTTGGCATGCTGAGACTTGGGACAGAGTCCCTGTCCAGATGTCTTTAGATGACCAAAAATACCGTTCTCAAATCCAACGCCAACAGGGAGAGTAAAAACAGACAGACATAGACACTTCACATCTGAGCAGCGTGGCATTCCCTTACCTAGCCTACAGACCTGACCTTGTCCTTTCCTTAACTCAGCACTATGTCACTGGCACAGGAGGTCTCTTCCCCACCCTTGGTTTGTCTCCTTGGGAATTACAGTTGGATGAATGTGACTCCAAAGAGATCCAGTGCCTTTATGGTTCTTCATGGGAGGGCTGGGTTGGGATTCATCCAACCAGGCATCAAGAGCTGTGTCTGAGCAAGGTGCTCTCTGTCAGTGCAGGGGAGTGAGCGCTTCCAGACAGCAAGTTGTTTTATCCAAAGTAAATGTTTAAAAGAAACTGGAGAAGCTGTGCCCTAATTGCATTTGTTTTCTCCCGGTTGACTACAAGGGAGGTCAGGGCAACTATTTTTTGCATCATAGGTATCTCAAACTGAGGAGATGTGCATGTCCTTCCTCCCTGTGTGCTGCACTGCTGTATCAGAGAAGGGCTTTGATGAAGGCTTGCTTTGGGTGGCTAACTTTGGGGCAGCTTCACTAGTTTGATTCTTTTTCCTTTTACACCAAGCTCACCAGAATATCTCTGTGGAAATGTCAGTGGAGCTCCACTACTGTAAAACCCAGCAAAGCTGAGTCATTACATCTGCACCGCCCAGATCTCTTCCATCTCTGTGTAGGATGGGAGCTGTTGCAATGCAGCAACATAACCTCTGAGCATGTTGTGAGTGTCACTTCCTCCATAAAATAAAAAAAACCCAAACTGCAGAGTCCTGAGGGCTATTGCTCAAGGATGTGAAATAAACACTGGCAAGTGGAATATGCTGATATGGGCAATGTGAGAAATGACCTGAGCTGGTCCACCAGGCACTGACCTTGGATGAAGGAAGCCGGAGCTTCTTCCTCCTTTCTGCTACTATCTGGGCCAGTTGGGCAAGCAACTTCATCTTCTTGTCTGTCTTGGATAATAACCTTTCTGGAGCACAGGTCACTCTTACCATGATTTTCTGTAGTGCCTGGCACAACGGTAACTCAATCTCAGTGGCAGAATCTACCTGCTGACATAACATGAGCTAGGGCCTCTCCAGCCCTTGCCAGGCTGAGAATTGATCTCCTGGAGGCAGGGAAATCCCTGTGCTTTTCTCTCAGCAGGACCAGCAAAGACCAAGAGACAAAGGGAGAAGTCTCTGGGAGGGAGACTGCGGTGCCATGCTGCCATGACATCACTCTGTGGAACGGCACACATGTATCATGGCTCTGGGTACATCTGGTACAGATGTGGTCTGCTGGGGCTGTATCTCACACTGAGTTTCAAGTCCTTTAGGAGGGACTAACGGCCTGTATCCCCTAATTCTGGGCTAGGTTCCTTCAAAATCTCAAACCACTCATTCTCCCACAGCTGTGATGTACAAATTCCCACTACTGCTCTTTGTCCCATCCCTTTGAAACATCCTTTGTGCTTTCCTGCACACCTCTGCTCCAGGCCTCTCCCAGCAACGCCAATCAGTCCATTTTTTTCCTCCTCCACCCCACTGCTTGCCTCATGCCTGCTCTCTTTTCTCCTTTGCATGGTCATCCCCTCCTATTCCCCTTCCCGGCCACTGCAGTCAGCCCCCGGCCACCTTGCAGAGCACCCCGCACAAGCCTCCTGCCTCTCTTTTCAGGTCTGCCAGTTTCACAGGCAGGCAGGACGCTGGGGTATAACATGCTGGGTCAGCTCTCAGGGCTGCCTGCCAGGAATGGGACACCAAGGGTCACATGTCAGAGAATGTCCCCTGGACCATCTGCTGCTTTTTGGCCATTCCTCTCCTCCCTGCCCTTCAGCTTTCATCCAGCTAAGCTGCTCCATCTCTCCCTGTTCTTGATCTTTACTTCATCTCACCACTCCCTTTTTGTTTCTAACAATTTTTTTTTTCCTTTTCTCAGCCTCCTGTGTGGGCAATTTGGCCAGAAAGCACACAGACCTCTGGCCAGAAAAGCCAGGCAATTTTGCGTTATACGTCCTTCGCACCATATGTTTTTGGGCCCTCAGAATGATAGCAGGAGAATTATCCTGCCTGTCTTGATCAAAGTACCCATGAAATGTTTGCTGTGTGGAAAGCAGGTCTACCCACAGCTGGCCACATGCTGTGTGCTCATCAGCATCCAGCACCTCTGCAGTATAAATAGGCATCTATAAATAGATACGTAGGCATCTTTCCTTTCTGGAAATCCTTCACTTGATGGAGTCTGTCAGGTCTCAAACCGCACCTGGTACTTTGTGGACTCTGTCACAACCGATGATAAAGATGAACTTCACTGTATCACTACGACTATGGAGTTAAATGCACGCTGCATGAAATATTTATAAGGTTTTTAGAACAACTCTTGGCAAATCATCTAGCATGCAAGTGATATCACCATCCTAGACCCTCACACCAGAATAAGGTGAGCATTCAACATTATCAGTTATCTTCTTTTTGTGCTTTGTAATGAGGAGGTGTTTGGCAGTCTGACCAGGAGTGCAGAGACTGGCACCAGCCTGGGGGGTTCACCGTTCATGTGGGTCCAACAGGTGAAGGGTGAGGGCCTGGGGTGGGGAGAACCAAAGGACACAAAGAGGGGAGCAGCTTTCCCAGCACCACATGGCTCATAAACTGGTCCAGGGCAGAGCCCTACGTACCTGATGCTCGGTCCAGATCTTTTGGCAGCAGAGGTGCTGCACTGGGGAAACTACAGGGTCTGATTTACCTGGATTCTCCTGAGTCAGGTGACTAAAATATCATGGTTTCCAAAGCAACATCACTACTGCCACGCTGTAGCAATGTCGCTTTACCATACCCTGTTCAGGTGCAGATGCAACTTACAGTAGTAGATACAACATGGGCAAAGAGGGCGAAGATTCCCAGTCTTGAGTTGAAGTGAAACTTTAGGTGTTGAGGTCAGAAGGTTCCTTCTGGCCCAGCTCACCTGACCTGCTGCGTGACACAAGCCCTAGAAGTCCAGTCAAGGAGCCCAGCAATCAAAGCGCTCCATGGGCAAAAGCAAAAGCAAGTTCTCGCTGGCTGCCTTCATTTGATGTAAAATTGGTTTGCAAATCCCTCCAAAAGGGTGAAAAAGATCTCTAAATTGGCCAATAAAAGCTGATGCCAAAGGGGTTCAACGTTTTCCCTGATGAACATCACCAAGAGGTAGGAAGGCAAAGTGCAGAAGCACATGTATTCATGGCTGGGACTGCACAAAATAGCCACGCATGGTCATGCAGAATCAGGCAAGACAGACCCACGCCTGTATTTCACATGACCTGGCAGGCGTATTGCCACGGTGCCTCCCCATGCCATGCTATTTGACTGCTTTCCCGAACCTCAGTAGAGAAACCAGGACTTCTGCTCTTTTGTCTCTTGCACTGGAGAAAAAGGTAACATTAGGTCAGAGAACCAGCTCAGAAGGAGAAGTCCATCATCTGAGTCCCCACTCTATGAGAAAAAACAGAAGACCTATTTGTTTGTGGCTCATGCTGCATGCCCCAAACCCAGAGACACACAATTTACAGTCATGACCCCTTCACCTTTCTTGCTCCTTAGAGGATAAAACGGTTTCCTGTTTATTCCAATGGGCAGCTGTTGTATCCACAGGGGAGATCAACACTCATGGTTAATATGGCTGATGTCCAGATACGTTTTGCAGAAGTAGCTTGTTTGTTTGCTGGGCCATCCAGCAGCTGCTGCACGTCCTGCCTTTGGGAGTAGGAGACTCTCAGGCGATTCTCAGATGCTCGAGCATGGGAGAGGACTCGGTCTCCCCCACTGGGATCGGCAGGCAGGAAGGAGGTCCTGAGGACTTATTCAATCTCCTCTGTGTGCTGGAGTATATCAGGAGCTACAGGGCCTCCTTCACCTTCTCTGCCTGGTTCATCTATGCCCCGGGGATGTTCTGTGTCACCCATGGGAGAGTGCAGGCAGCACACTACCTTGGGGTCTCATAACCTAGATGTGAGGTGGCCTGCAAAGCTGTGAGACATCCAGGACCAGTGAGGGAAACTCCCTGTAGCCAGTGCCCAGGCAAGAGAATTCTGGGGACGTGGGTGATCCCTGGAAATCACCAGATAAATATCACCATGGGATCCATTCTTCGGGATACTTTTGTGGTCACTTGAACAGAAGAAAGTGTTCCAGGATGTGGAGGATGCAGCCCTCAGGGAGTTCCCCGCCAAACATACAATCAGCATAGGCCATTTTTGGTCTCCTTCATCAACATGAAGAGGCAGTTAAAATTCAACATCCTTCGGAAGGAAGCATCAAAGACTATCAAATGCCGGAGAAGGACAAGGCCTGCTGCCTCCTGTGTCAGTATCTCTTTTGACATCAAGAGCACTCCTCATGTTTGCTTTCCTTCTTTGCTTCTGCCTGGCAGGTCTGTGTTGGCTGTTCATATTTTTAAAAGCCACAGCGACCCAGATTTGGAACAGGCAGGTGGTGATCCAGGCAGTGGGTTTGTATCTGACTCTGCTTATGCAGTCAGCTATGGATTGTTGAAATGGAAAGAAATGAAAGCCAAATCTCCAGTGACCCATATACAAGCATCAGAGTCACCATCAGTCTGGAACTGGGGCACTAAGACACAGGCTGCAAAGTGGAGACGTAGTGAGCTAGCCTAATGAATCAGTCGTGCCCCCTGGTAAAGCAATAGCTGGTACCAACCCTGTTATCTACTCATTGGCTTTGCTTTTCAGCAGCACCTACGGTGCCCATCTCCAGGCAGGGAAAGATGCTGGCTCATGGGCAGTACAATAGCCGCGGGCTTTGGAGAACCCCTATTGAAGTGGTAATTTGTTTTAAGCATGTAAACCACCTGCTTCTTACATAAGAAAGGATGTAAATGGTTCTTTTCGGGGTCCCACAGTGAGCAGCAAGAGGTAGGTTAAATCCATACAGCCCAAATTGCTCTACACGAGCCAGCTTCTCTGATTTTTCTGCTGACTTTTGTGGGCTCTGTCACGTGAAGGTGACAGCAGAGCAAAGGGCTGTTGGTGCAGTTGAAGGCTGCCCAGGCAGCGCATGTGAGAGGGAAGATCTTGTGTAAAGCATGCCTGTACAATCTCACTCCCCGGTCCTAAACTGGTTCCTAGTCCCAGCAGTGACTTGGCCCCTTGCAATCAGGAGCATATCTATCCTTTCAAGCCCTTTGGTGGTAGAGAAGTCCTGTCACCCCCTCTGCAGAGGAGGGAGTTGGGGCATAGGAAAACAGCATGTCTTAGGCCAAGGTGCACAAAAGTTAACCACAAAGAAGGATGGATGAAATCCAGCTTCTTCAATCCCAGGCTCTGCTCATGAGGGTTTCCTTCATCCTACAGATGCCACATCCACAGTATTTTTTAATACTCCTGAATTCTCCCCTGCTCTTTAAGAGGCAGAGAAACATGTGCCATGACTTTTCACGTCCATAACGTCCCCCTCCTTCTGTTGTTAGATCTTTTTTGTTTTCCCACCTTTCTTCCATCTCAAGCCTTCCTCTCCATGTGGACTGAATCACAGCCCTCTGTGGGCAACACCTCTGCTCCACAAAAGGCCAGTGACACGGTGAATAAATCCCCTCTGAAGGGTTTTGCCTGGCTGATCTGTATTTGCCGCTGCTTCAATTATGTCTCCTCAGCAACTTTAATGAAATGAAAACTAATTTTCCTGCTTGTGCCATTCATACTGATTTGTGGCAGGATGCTCTTCCTGGTACTGATTTCTCAGGTTGCACTTGTGGTCCCTGCATTTGCAGCAGCGGTGTGCCATGCTACCGTCCTCTTGCCTGTTCTCATCCTGCCTTGTGCTCCTCACCCTGTGCTCGTTCCTGCAGCGCATGCGTGGCCTCAGCCTGTGCATTTCCTCAGAGCCAACTGCTTCTGTTCAACACCCACCTGGCCACCCCTCCAGAACCTCCTCCGCAACCCATTTGCTCTTTCTGGTGTATGCAGCATGCTACTACCTCCTGGAGCCGCTCGCTCTGTTTGTGAGTTGGCTAGAGCCCGTAGCAGCCAAGTGATGGTGGTGCTCTGCCGCTTCCCTGCTCCCAGTCAAGAAGAAGGTGGGCATGACCCCAATTAAAGAGCTATCATGATCACTGGTGGTGATCACATTGATTGCAGCGGGATTTCAGGAGGAGTGCGGATCCGGGCCCCACTGTCTGGAAAGAAAAAGTCCCTGCTTCAGTGCGTTTCAGCCAAATACATTGACAAATAGCAGAGGTGAGGACTGTAATAAGTTAGCGAGGGAAAAAGTGATTGCAATGCTTCTCTGCAGAAGGTAAATGGGTTTCTGTTTAAGTGCAAGTTAAATATCAGAGGAGTGATGATCTTATGAATGAAACACAACACCTCCAGGGGCTTATTCCTATGTCAACCACTAATTTACCGTGTGACCTTCAGTAGTTCAGTCAAGCCCCCTCTGCCTCCATCACTTCTTGTGTCATACAAGCCCCGTGACAAATTCTTTTCTTGTAGAGGTCTTGTGAGGACTATGCATCTCCACGAGATCCTCAAGGGATGTATCAAAGGTGAAGCATTTTTTTCATCGAGACCACATTTAACAACCCTAGTGATGTAATGTGGCACATCAGCTTGGCTGTGCTAAGCCTGGAGCCTCTCACTCAGAGCTCGTCCCACCTGCCTTGCACGAAAACATGTGTCGCCCCTCTGCAACCACTTCTCAGCACGGTTCCTTCCTCTCCCCCCGCTTCCCTGGGTATCTTTTTAGCCTCCCTAACACCTCCTCCCTTGCCATAGCACGCCTGTCTTCAAAGAAGAGCCCTTGCCTCGACACAGATGGGCGCAACCCATTGCCTCCCTTCAAAGGGATATGTTGCCTCAGCAACCAAAGTTTTGAAGTCGAGCAAAGTTCTGAAAAAAACCCCCAATTGTGATGGGAAATGACACTAGGGAACAAATGTACCATGTTGCCATGGCAGCCTGAATACTTGCACGGAACCTGATGTTTTGAAAATATAAAAAGATTGCGCTTCGAGCGAATCCAACTAACTTAATGCCTTTGTCAGGTAGCTGCAAAACGCCAAGTGTCTGGTGTTTATGTTTTATACCTGGCGTATGAGTGACTCCATCACTTCTGAAATGGAGGTGGCTTCTGCTCTCAATCCGACAGAGGACTATTTGAGACTGCAGGTTTTTCTGGGTTGCCTGGTCTGGTATTGATCTGTTTGGGTTATTTCTGTCATTTGAAGTCCATCAGTTCTTGGTTGTCTTGGTTTCCACGTCTGTGTTTTATCTGTTATTTCATTTGGTGCAGTTTTATGCCACAGTGTCTGGACTAAAAACAGCAGGTGATTTGTTCCGAAACATGGATCCTCTCCCTAGTCTCACAATAATCCATGCCTTGCTTTTGAGCCATGAGGTGTGTGAGTGGCTTTCAGGGGCCACAGTCTGAAGCTCACTGTGTGAGCTGAACCAGATATGATTTTTCTCCATCAGGTAGTTGCCTTCTAATTGTAGCGAGGAAGAGAAATAACCAGCCTGAGGGTATTCCTGTGCTTGTTGGACGGACTCTCTTTGCAAACCCAAAGGTGAACTGAACTCCTGTGAGAGTCTGTAAGACCACACAGATCTCAAGTTCATCACCATTTCCCCTAGAAAGGACTGATTCTTATTTGGCATCTACTTGGTAGGGCTCCCTGTGGCTGGGAAGCTGGGAAGAGCAGACGGAGAGAGGGAAACTGGATTTCAGTGATGTGTTGCTGTTATTCTTCACTGTCAGCTCTCTGGTAAAAGCAGTGTGGGTAGAGAAAGGGCTGTGAGATGCAGAAGAAAAACAGCCACTGGTCCAGTCCCGAGAAGATTAAATCACAAATGGCGCACAGGAGGAGGGGGATTCTCAGTGTTTAACTGAGAAATAATCTGGGGCCCTGGGAATGAAACCACGTTTCATTCCTTGCTGGTGAACCCTTCCTGAGAGCTGAGCACAGGGACAGCTCTCTCAACTAGGCAGAGCCAAGCAATGCCTTTGGCAGAGTCAACCCTCCTCTGTTGGCAGGAAAACACCCCAGCTGTGGTAGGTGTGGTACAGCAAGGCCAGTGATGGACCTTCATGAGCCAGCCTGGCCTGGGTACATGCACAGAGCACTGTGCCATGAGGACTTCCCACCCTAGGCTGGGCCACAGCTCACAGATCACATTCCACCATCATCCATGAAGACCTTTTGTCCACTGGAATGGATGTTTCTATTGCCCAATCCACCCTTGCATCATATCGTCTGTGGTTCTGCTTCATCTTCGTTAGCCTCCTCCCCATTGCCCTGGGTGGTCCAGTGTTGGCTGCTGTTACTTGTAGGCTGTGTGGGAGTGACCTAATTTGGAGAAACTGTAGAAGGAGCATCGGGAAGCCCGCAGGGGAGCGGGGATTTCTGTGCTCCTTGGCAGGAGCTCAAGCCACGTACCCAACCCTTGCAGCTCCTGGGCTCTCTTCCCTAGGTCACCTACTCCCCCCAGACCGCATGTACATCTCACCCCAAACTGCTCCTCTCCAATTAGAGTATTAAGGAGATGGTTTATCTCAAGTGCTTTGGAGAGGGCGTCACTGTTCTTAATTATTTGGGATTGCAAAGGTTTCTAGTCTCTCATTTCCCCTTGACAGTTTTATTATGGAAATATTTTTTACTCTGGGCTCTCCTTTGTGTTTTTGTGTGGCGTTTACAATAGGGGCTCCTCAGTGCTTGTTCTCAAGCAGCTCAAAGAAGAGATTGGCTTTAGACAAAACACTGGGTCCAAGGAGGCAAGCAGAGAAATGCTGTTTCATAAGGATGCACTCTGCTCAGCCCCAGCTCCCCAGCCTCAGGTCCCCACACCTGCCTTTTCTTCTCTTGGCCTTAATGTCTGCAGCAGACTCGAGGGAGAAGACCAGTTGCGTGCCTGGTGCCAGGTTCCTCTTTGCAGCAGTGCCCTCCCCATGCTATTTGGCACCACAGGGCTATGAGCTTTGTCCCTCATGGGAGTGCCGTCTGCCACACCACCTAATTTCTGCTTCTTATCTACTGTTTGTACAGATCTGTACCAGTGGATGGAAGGGTATGGTGCTTACCGGGCAGATGAAGATGGGCTCTGGGGAAGGGTGCAAGATGAAATAGAAAGGATATAAGGTCATGTCAAATATTTACTTGAAATGGACCCCTTGATCTGAGCTCATTTGATGTCCAGGCAGTTTTCCTCACAAATTCCACAATCACATTATAAAAAAACTATATAAAATCCATAATCATCAGTGCATTTGGGATTGTTCCAGTTTACCGGAAGAGTGCTCTCTTATGTTCAAACCTACAGCAGTCCCATTCAGGAGGTTTATTTTGTGCCATGAGAGCTACATATGTTTCTGAGGCCCATACTTTATAAACTTAGAGGGACAGAAACCTCTTCTCAATCTACAGAAGACAAAAGGAAAAGCTTATTTCTGGCAAGCATCATCCACTGAAATTGTATCACTCTGCCCATGATCCTGCCCACTGCATTTCGCTATTTTACGTGGAATGGGTCTGTCTTCTGACTGTATACGTGATATAAGGGTATCGCAGTCACCATATGAGGGACAGGGCATTGAAAGTAGATGGTGTGTACCCCAGCCTGAGACAGTCACCCTGCCCCAGCGGTGGAGGCTTTCGGGGAGTGAGATCTCCATAAGGTGTTCCGATAAGGGGTGAAGGTGGGTTTCATGTTATGTTAGTATTTTCCCTGGGATTGTAGTTTGTGTTAGTAGGGATGAGTAAAGCTGGATCAGTGGGAATGAAGTAGAAATGGTTTCCTAGAGAAGTCCCAGTGGATCCATGGTTGTTTCTTTGCTAATACTTTATTGCTCAGAGTTGACTCACTCTGTCCAGAGGGGACCTGATCAGCAACGGCAGTGTCTGCCTTGCAGGACAGAGCCTGGTGACGCGGATTTTTCCCGGATGGTGAAGATGGCCACATGTCGTTACCTCTGACAGTTCCTCACAGGACCTGTAAGCAAGGTTTCTGCAGGTAGGAAGTGTTATGTGACTATGCAGTTGCCTGCAGATTTGGTGCATTGCTTGGGTTTTGCCGCTTTTGATCTATGCAAGAGTTTGTGTGTGTGTGCACGCGTGCGCTCATTTGTAAGTTGTAGATACCATGCCCCTCAGCCAAAGGAAACTGTAGCTCCTTGTTTCCAAAGACCCCTGAGAATTGCCAGTTGAAAACACTACCAGCATAAATAACCAGGGAGACTTGCAATTTCCCACATCCCAAAATAGGAAAATGGCTGCCATTTCTCACCGTGCTTTATTTTTTTTTTTTAAAAGGAGCTTGTGGCTGAATGAATCCCTCTTTCTGGTCTCAGCAGCTGGCACAAACGTCTGCTTATAGTGTACATACAGATGTGCAGAACCAGCCGAAGTCCTGAGGCTGGATCAGCCCACAGGCTCCTGCCAGCCCTGGACTGTTGAACTGAAACTGTGGGAATTAATTACAAAGTCAGGGAAGGAGGAGAGGGAAGAGGGAGGTGAAGATCCCACCAGATTTTGGCAGAGGGGAGGGTGGCATCACTGCCAGTGCCAGAAAGAAGGAGGGAGGGCAGATGAGGGAGGAGAGAGTACGTGTTTGGTGCTAGTGGTTGCCACAGATTACACAGAAGGGAATACGAGGAATGTCATGGGGAGCTTACATCGAGGAGGAAGATCAGGAAAGGGACATTGCAGAGATGCCAGAGAAAAAGACAGTAGCTAAGGGGACGAGCGCGGGGTTGTTGTGGGGGGAAGCAGAGGAGACGCCAGTGAGGCTAGAGAAAGGGGGTCAGAAAGGAGGTGCATAGGGAGGGACCGGAGACTCTGCAGCCCATGCAAGTTCTCGGCGGGAGCCGAGGCAGGTCCAGCAGACTGAGGCAGGGGTCATTAGCGGGTGCCGGTGGGCTGCCCACACCTACGCTGGTGTAGGGTTGTCCCAGCAGTGGACAGTCCAGCAGTCCTAGGAGTGACAGCAGGACACAGGGCCAGTGCAGGCAGCCAGCTTCAGAGCTATGGGTCACATACTGCCTTGGCGCAGAAGGAGGCAGCTGATGGGACTTGGTACCCTGGATGGGGAAGAACACTCAGGAGATAGGAGCGGTGGCAGACCAGCAGTGAGCAGGGTTGAGGCCACACACAGCTTGCAACCACTGCAAAAAATGTTGCTGCATGCTCACAGTAAACAGATGCCAGCTGTTGGCCAGCCACATGCTTGGCCAGCTTGGAAAAACTGCCAGCATGTGCCAAGATAAGCACACCCTGCCATTGAACAGCATGCTTTCTCCCTGGCCTCCTCTGCGTCAAATGGGTCTCTAGTCCTTAAACACAAAGACATTGGTTACCAGGAGATATGGGCGCCTCCTGGACATTTGCTCTCCACCTAAAAGCTACCTGTCCTCCAGCAAGGCATGCTGTGGTACCCCTGAGGCAGTAGGACTAGATACAGCCCAGCTCCTTGCAACCAGGGCAGAGCCTTTCCTGGGCCCCAGGAGAGCCAGGGCTGCACTCCTGCTCCTTGGGTGCATACCTGAGGGCCTCTGCTTTGGCCCTGCACTGAAGGCGGCTTCACATGTGGCCATTTGCTAACGGCCAGTGAGAGACGCGATGGTAAAATGGGTTTTCCAGCAACTGGTTTCTTCGACAGAGCTCTCACACCTATGGAGAAGAGGGCCAGCATCTCCTCTTGGGACCGGTTCGCGCCCGCCCAGCCCTGAGCCCGAAAGCGCTGCTGCTGCGCAGAGGAGGTGGCAGGAGAGCTCCCAGGCCCGGGGGAATGTAGAAAGTCGATTGACACCCAGCAACACCTGAAATCAGAAAGGAGGAGGGAAGCGTTATCTCTAAGTACCAAGGCCATCAGGACAGACCTGGAGTACAGCAGAGTGGAACAAGCAACACCAGGTACGCTAAAATAAATGACTCACTCACTCACTCAGAAAGAGGTCGGTCATACTTGATTTGCCAGAGCCAGTTTGTGGTGGGCGTGTAGGCTGTGGCACGCAGCAGTGGCCACTTTCAGATGATTCATTTTGAGGCAACTGTGAGACCCTTCAGCCAGTGACGTCTAACCCTGGGGAGGGTGGGCTTCGGCAGAAATAGGATAGAGGGGGGCACAGGCAAGGGTCTTCGCATTGTTGATAGGAAAACCTGGTCAGCAAATGAAAAATTTCAGTGAAATAAAAAATTTAGGTGTTTGTTTTGGGTTTTCTTTGTAAACCTTTGCATTCCTAATGTTTGCTTTGTCATAGAGAACAGAAAAATGTTGGGATTTCAGAAGAAAAAAAAAATTCCCCTCTCTAATTTTAATACTACATTTTTACCAAAGCCAGGAATGAAAATTGGTGAAGATGGCTAACCATCTTGGAGAGAAGAAAACAGATCATCTCTAAACACGTTAAAGATGGCTTTCAATAGCAGTGTTTTGCCATGCTGTGTCCCAGGTCTCTCTCAATTTGCACAGAGGGTCATTCCATGAGTACCCACTTAGGACATCCTTTGGTAACAACATTCTTTCAGCAGAGTCTTCCTGGGACAGCCCAGATAACAGAACAGAACATTTCTTCTTATAAAAACAGCTCCCAGACAGTCTCTGGGCATCTCAGTCTGGTTATATAAGTGGCTACTGAGTACAAGATGTGGTTTGGTCATTACAAACTCCCATCCTTAAATAAATTTACGTTGATGCTTCACAGGGAATGTTTACTCCTGCTTCCCCAAGTTCCAGCCAACAAACAAATGGGCTTTGCTTAATGAAAAGCACTCTGCAGGAGTGCTCCCTTAGATGGGAGATGAAGGGGTCAGGAAAGGAAATGCATAGGGTAATAAGATATGTATTTCTTCTTCTCTATGAACTGCAGATTTGTGGCAGGATCCCTCATTCCACAAATTTGTTATACATGAGGTTGTTTGACTTTGGAGTTAAAAATCCATAAGGCAAACTAATTCATTTTAAGCTTCCCACATGGATCTCGAAAAGAACAAGATATTCCTTTGCACTACAGCACAATTGTGAGTCTTTCACTATTTCTTTTTTTTTTTCT
>NW_010527482.1:25712-26185 GCF_000687285.1 Phaethon lepturus
TACCCTAGCAAGTTGGGATGTGTTGCTGAAAGGTGCTTTACCTCTTTCTTGCCTCAGCAGGACTCCCTGTTTCGTGGCAAAGTCCAGTTGAGAGGAGTCAGGACCTTTAAGGAAAAGGGTAGTGTCACTGCACTGCAGAAAACCTGGATTTAGCAGAGGGATGCTTGCCATCACGACTGCCCCTGTAAATGAATGTCCTCAAATATAAATCTCAAAGATTTAATAAGATGCTGGTATTGACTATTAATTGGAGTCAAACAACTATTTAAAAAATATTCTGAAGATTAGTGCTGGTGTTGTATAGCAGCCTCCAGGCTGCGGTTCTCAGCCCTTTTTGCTGGCGCATTGTGTTTGCTCTGGCTCTGGGAACTGCTCCTAGCCTCAGCACGGCCAGATTCAGAGGAGGGTGTTCTCTGGGGTCCTGGGTCCTGGAGGCATAACAGCCATTACAACTACAGAAGCTGTTAAAGAGA
>NW_010527482.1:26216-32556 GCF_000687285.1 Phaethon lepturus
AGTGAGCTGCAAAGACGGAAAGGACACCTGTTAGCAGACCTATACTTCTCCCTCTGTGCACCCAACGTGGCGACAGAAACAAGCGTCACAGTTTCCAAAGTATGTTCATGGGATCCACGTCAGCGGAGCTAAGGCGAACGAACGGTAAAAACGGCCATGGTGGTGCAAACCCAGCACCCAGCTTTCCTTTGCCTCTTTTCTTTGCCTCCAGAAAAAAGCAGGCAGTTTTGCACGCGTAAGGGAGAGCACAGCACTCAGGGTAAATCCTGAGTGGTCTTGCCTCAGGATAACCCTTCCAAAAAATCAGTGGTTACAGGAAATCCTGAGGTGGGAAATGCTTCTGGGTGACCATGTTTAATAATCACTGGAGAACCCAGATATAGCTACCACAACACCTTGGCAAGAAGTTCCACTGTGCAATAATGAGCATTTTTTGACAAGATTCAGAGAGTTCTTACTGCTGTCATTTTAACTACATTTTCATACTTGACAGTTTTCAAAACATTGTAAAATTATAGGAGAGTGAACTGGATGCAGTTCTGCATGTGTCGGATTGTGAGCTGAATTTGGTGTTTCAGCTTAGACTCTCTATTGCTAGAGAGAGTCTATTGCTAGAGAGACAAATACTCCCAGCAGCCTGGTGATGAGCAAAATAGCCACCCAAACATAAAGGAAACAGAGAAAACAAATAACTCTGAACTTTGTTATTATTATTTATAAGATGAGAATATTTCCTATTCCTAAGAAATAACGTGTAAAGTTATTTTCACAGAACATTTTTGCAGAGCATCTCAGTGCTGAATTCTATGACCAAAAAAGGGTTTCTTGGTGTTTCTGAACTGCTCTTCCCAAATCCAGGTAGCGTATGGGATTTTCCAGTGATCTTAAATACTTATTTGGCCAGTGAATACATGGAATGTCACAGTGTTCTGGAGCCAAATGATGTTCCTACAGCCTTGCCTGGTACTGAGCTTACCCCTTCACACAAGCAAAGGCTACTGTGGAGCTTTCGCCTTATAAAAATGTTCCTAGAGTGATGGAAGAGGAAGAAGTTTAAGCGGCTGTTGAGAAAAGAGGGTTATGCAGGAGTGAAATGTTTCACATAACAAGCAAAATTAAAAAAGTAAACCAAACATTAGAAATAAACAAACAGTAGAAAGAAAAGCAGAAATATTTTGAAATGCATCAGTGCATCCTCATGGAGATGCCCTTTGTACAACTCAGTGCCATTGACTTTGCTCTCTACTCACCATTTAAGGAGCTCCTTGCATTATCTGTGCATCATTGCGACATTGATCCTAGCATGCAATGAGTAATTGTATTTGCTTTCAGTGAAAAGCTCCAGCCCCCTAACTTGGTTGCTATAGCCATGTTCTTGTAACCATTCTTGAGATGGTGCCTGATATTGTTCCACTTATTCATTAATAACATGTGTTGTGGCTTTTTCTGATGTAAATATTAACCAGGCTTTCAGAAAGTTTTTAATAAACTTTTTAATAACCACATACATTAAAATGAAAAATTGTCGATGACTCCTTTTGCAAGCTATTAATGATGACACGCAATTTGGTTGATGAATCACAAGTTTGCTGTAGATTTAGGCTATGTTTGTGTCCACCTCAGTGGAGTCTGTCCCCCTCTTCTCCATGGTAACTGCTCTGCCTCTGACATCACTAGACAAAATAGAGCATGGAGGTTATAAAATCCTGAGGGGGTGTGGGATGGGGAATGGTAGAGACAGAATGAAAATATAATTCAATAAAGGAAACTTCCTTAACGCTTGAGTCACTGGACAGTGTCCAGTGCATTGATCAGGCAAAGGACATCTGAAATCTGAGAAACTGGGATATCAGCATTTCAGAGCTGGGAATTTGGGTAAGGTTGCTGAGACAACTTGGAAAGCAAAACAATCTGTGACGCCTTTTTGGACTGAGTCATGATGCACTCAATCCATATGATTTTCTTTCTTGGCACCAGAAATCCTCTTCATCACAATGAGGGTAGAGAGCCCCATGCTGGGAGTCAAGAAAGCTCTTTGGCAACTAGGGAAGACAACAAGACAAGAGCAGAAATCTCAGAGTAAATGTACTAAAGCAGATGCCAGTACTACTCAATCTTTATCACAATCTTTATCTGTGATCTGGGATGCTGCTTTTCTAAAGCCCAGACCTCAGAAACCATGAGCTAGATGGCCATCTTAACATCAAGTAAAAAAGAAGAAAAACAGACTTCCTGTGTTAGGAGAGACAAATCTGACAAAAAAGACCAACATACCTTGGAAGCTGAAAAATAGGAGGGAAAGACAATTAACCCAAAGTTTCTCAGCCATTAACATTTCATAGCTCAGAGTACAATTGGGAATTTCCTAGACCCCAGTTTAAGGCTCTGGAGCCATCACTACTGCAGTTTGGATGCCACTGGAGGACAGGAGAGCTTAGAAGTTGTAATGCGGGGCGAGGGGAGACAGTGGGAGGACGGGAGGATGTTTAGGCTCATCTGTTCATTTGAACAAGACTGTCAGTCTTGGGAGGGTTAAGTGTTTCCAGGGGAATGGAAACTCAGCTCCAGCCTCGTCAGAGCTCTGACGCGACAACACGTATAAAATAAACAGAAGTGGAGCGTTAAGATAATGCACATACACCAGGTCTGTGCAATGTCGGGATCATTTTGGTCCACTTCACAAAGCTATAATCCCTTTTCGACTTGCATGGTTAGCCAATTTTAAATGTCCTGTGGACTGTTTCATTTATGAGAAAAAAGCTAATAATAGAGCCCTGCATTTCCTTACTGCACTCCTGCTTTATTTACAAAGAAGGTACACGAAACCCTCTAACAGAAATGAAACAGCAGGAAGCAGTTTCTTTGTTCACAGTTCTGAGCCAGCATTTAGTCCCAAGAACTTTTTCTCTATGTTCTTTCATTCCTGTGTTTTCCCTTTCTCAGTGCTAGCTGCTTTTTTTTTCCTCCCATAAACCAGATGTATGTAGGGCTTTTGTTTATTTTTACTTGAATAAAATGTCTTCTAGGAAATTTAGAAAGCACATTTTCCAATGAAGAGCAGAAAGAATGCAGTGTGAGTTCCTATAAATTTGTACCCACTGTCCCTGTCTCTATTTCCACTCCGAGCCCAAACAACACAGGCAGTGATCATCTGGCTGATATCCATTTGCAGTTAGGCTTGACAGCGTACCGAACTGGAAAAATAACTGTTAAATGTACACTGTGGCCTTTGCCTCGGCAAGTTCCTAGCTTGGATATCTTCATTTGGTCATTGATTTTCCTGCAACTTGTAAGAATTTGTTTATCTTTGTGACTTTCACTGTAGAAACTAGGGAGACTGATGGCCAGACAGCATTGTCTTCATGTCTTATTTCCTTAGGACAGCCAGAAGAAAACAAATAAATAAACCCACTTTTTTTTTTTTTCTTTCAATGAACAAAAGAAAGAAAGAAACAAAAAAAAAGAGGGAGGAAGAGAGGAAGGGAGGACAAATATGGAGGACAAAAGAAAAATACATTTTAAGCCAACATGAGAGGCAAAAGAAAGAAGGGAACAAGCAATTGAAGAGAAATAGAGACCAAGAATCAAAAATAATCTCTCATATAATTTAGGTAAAGGAATTTTACTCTGCTTATTTTATAAAATGAATTAAAGCTGCCTTGCAAATACTGGTGCAATTAAATCACATTTCTCTGTTGAATTCAAACATGAAAGAGTAATAAAATTTAGTTATGCCATCTGCAGAAACAGCTGTCAAATATCTGCTGTCTCTATTTCGGTGAATCTGAGTCAGTTTGGGTCATTGCATGTATGCACAGCATATATATAATTACATTAAGAAGACAGGTGATATGATATGGTCCTTTCTAGAGCTGGTTTTAGCCAAGTGCTTAAACATACATGTTCCAAAATGCTTTTGGCTGAGAGCATGGATATTACACTGTAGTCAAAGACCCACTGTTGAGGTTTGGACTGGTGTCCAGCAGGACCAAGGGTAGCTGTGGGGAGCTGTAAAAGAGAGGCAGCAGGTCCCAGCCTGGGTCCCCGGCTCAGCCCCAGCTCCATGGGCTGCAGGGCCAAGGGAACTCCAACCACCTCTTTGGCCTCTCTTGCCTTTTGGAGACCAAGGTCTCCCAGGCCCTGCAGAGTATCTGCTGCCACATGACTTCAAGCTCAAGAGAGAGAGGTACAGTGTTGTCCACCACTCTCCGAACCTCCTGCCCTACTCCATGCAGAGAGAAGCTTCCCCTCCTGCCTCTGCCCCTCACCATTGCCTCTCCTCCCTCTGACATGGTGGCTGGCCCCAGTGAGCAGAGATACCATGCCCCTCTCTGATGGAAACACTCTGCCTCCAGCCCTCAGGGTCATGCGTCTCTACGACAAAGGCTGCACCGGCATTAGCAAGGACGCTGCAGCGGCAGCGGTGTTGTATGGAGTCACTGGTGTGCAGCCACGCAGGACACCTTCACTCGCTCCTGCCACCAGATAGAGAAACTGGCAGAGAGCAGGAAGGGCAAGGCAAGCGATCGTCATGGGGTGGTTCAGATGTGAGCGGGGCGAGCCCAGAGGCGCAGGCATTAGCTCGGGGGTGATGAAGGAATCTTGCCATCCCTTTCCAGGCCACTGTTTCATGGGTGGGCACCTGCGAATCCCAAGCGTTAGGCTCCCACCTCACCTTCTCCCCCGTTTCACACCTTCACCACGCCGTAATGTGCGGCCTGGGCTATGCAATTCATCACCATGACCCAACCACTCCGTGAGGTCACAGAAAGCTGCACCTAGCAAAGAGTAATGGCGCATACAGAGAGATGAAAATCAGTGAGGAGACAAGGCACAGATGACAAGAATCCACCTGAGGGCCTAAACCCCAGCTAACACTGCAGCTGGGATCCAGCTAAAGGAGCAGAGAGGATTTAGGGGTACACTTCCAGGGGTGAGCAGGCAGACTGGCTACTCTTTTAAGGTGAAGACGGAGCTCCTTTTTCTAGACTGATCGGAGAGCATTGCTGCCCATCTCAAAGATGGAAAAAAAAACATTTTGGGCTTTGGAGGTCAGCTGTCCTCTTCCTCTTCTGTGTGGGCTTGAGATAAAGATTTTTTGAGGATACTCGGTTTCATGTTGACGTGGCTGGTACACTCATTGGTACAGAACCACCTGGAGGCCCGAGCTTCTTCAGGTCCCCATGTCCCATGAGAGCCTCAGGAGAAGGAGCTTCCAGCTGCTGTCTAATGTGGCATCTCTCCCTTCTCCAGGGTTAAGCTGCAGATATGTCAAGTTTCAAATGTGGGTTTGCTCCAGCCATGTGACAATGAATAAACCCCGACTGTGTGATTCAGATCATGCAGATGCTGTGTGATCTGAGCGAGGATGCAGGGGCTGATGCGGAGGTTGTAAGAAAGTGGAAGAACCTGCAAACTGATGTCCTCCTTATCAGGCTGGGAGGCAGGTGCTGATTAAAACACAATGTTTGGTTTCTCCAGCAGTGTCTTCTCTGCTTCATACTGCCTGTGCCCTCAAGTTTGCGACCTGCTTCAGGAGACATACAGTGGTCCAGGTTTCACAGCGTCCACATTTGATTTCAGCAGTGTGTGCCAGGTGTGTGCCGGTGAGAAAGATGGGGTTGGTCTTGACTAAGTCCTACAAGAACAGCAGATTTAGATATAAAAAGGAAATGACAAGGAAGGCAGTGAAATTATTTTAACTGTGGGGTTTATGGATTCCCTGGCGATTTTTGGCAGCTGTACTCCATAGTCCCCCATAGCAAAAGACAGGCTTCTGAGTGTGGGGCGGAAATGTTGTTGCTGCCTGGTTGGGATGAGCACTCTCTAGCTGCAGAGGGCCAGATGCTACCGCTTGGTTGTGGAGAACATCTGCCTACTCATAGGCAGAGGGTGCGATATAGCGTGGCCTGCTGCCATCGTACCCGAGCTGCAGCTATTACTGCAGATAATTTCAGGTGTGGCAATTTTATCAGTGTGCTTTTTCCAGAACTGTGTATCTTAGTACATTTCAGAAGAAGCAAGCAACCCACGATAAGCATGCTAATTAGCAAGCGGCGCTGATGAGAGGGACCAAAAGAGATGCTGGAGGAAAAAAATGCCACCACTGGTTCACAGGACCGGGCATTGCGGGGCTCAGCCAAACTCAGATCCTGCGGTCCGTCTCCTGGCTGTGCGGGGTGACATTTCTAACCTTTGAAGTCACGCTTTCTTTTGACAGCGTTGCGCGCTGAAAGATGAGACCGCGCTGCGATCCCTGACGTGCAGAAACGGGTGCAGACGGGCCCGTACAAATCACACGGGCGGCGGAGCAGATCCAAGCGCTGCCCGCGAACCCTGC
>NW_010527483.1:0-2281 GCF_000687285.1 Phaethon lepturus
TGGCTTATCTGAAGTTGTGCAGATTCTCTTTCAACTAATCAGATTGTCCACCTATATTTTTGTCAAGTTGTACAGGTAACACTGTATTTGAATTGCTACTGTTCATCTACAGACTCAAAACATGAATCATTTTTGAGTATGTGGAAGTTGGCTCTTCCATGTTACAATAACAAATTTTAAACCAGTATTTAAAAGTTAAAAGTATTAAAAATTATGAAGGAAAATCCTGGTTTGTAGTTATTTTTAACTTTCAGTGCTTTGGAGAAACTTATTTAAAATATTTTACCTTTTAACCAACTTTTAGATTGTGTATGAAGTTATATACAATACTATGATGTATGGAAAACATTTAACAGGAAAGCAGTTTGTATTACTGAGGTTATGGAGATGAAAACTTGAATGCCACGTTAGTTTATATATCAAAAACCTCATTTTATGCTAGCATATCAGAGGCTTGTTAAAAGATGTTCCTGTACAGTTTAGCCTTAATATAGAGCACTTCTAAAGTTGTATTTAAGTTTTTGTCTCCATTTGTACAGAATTAACAACATTATGGAAATTTCCATGGGAAGAATGGAGATCCAGGACTGAGGAGTGTCAGAGGATAAACTTTTTTTTTCTAAAGTACGAAGAATTTCTAAGAACTGAGATGAGCTTCTGTAGAGCAAGCTTTCTTAATAGCAGGAATAGCTGGTGCCTAATGTATCGATAACAATCCTACCTTTATTTGTTATGCAGGGATTTCTACTTTTTATACAGTAATCAATAAAGTTGTAGAAACCTTACAAGTATTCAAGACTGGAGGAACAGCTTGAAATGATAGAAAGCATTACTTGCACAAAAAGAAAACATCTTAAGCTCAGCTGCATCAGGCCTCAGGTAATATAATGCAACAAATGTAGAGTCCTTAGGCAAGTCCTGCCCTTGAAGAATGCAGCAATTTTAGCTGGCAAAAAGAAATCCTCCCAAAATAAAATAAAAAGAATACAGTCACATTCTTGGTCCCATAAGTTATGCTTGTGTGTTAAAAATATGTACTTTCCAGTAAGGAGAGGTTGAGCATTTCTGGAGCTGTCTGTATAACTACAAAAAAAAGGAAAAAAAAAAAAAGTCAGCAGAGATGCTACCCTGGATTTGAGGAGAGCAAACTTTAAGCTGTTCAGGGAGATATTTAGCAGAATACCCTGGGAATCTGCTTTTGAGGACTTAGGAGTCCACAAGTGCTGGTCAGTTTTGAAGAACTGCCTTTTAGAAGCACAGGAGCCGGCAAACCCACAGTGTTGAAAGTCAAGCAAGTGGGGCAGAAGACCAGCTTGGCTGAACAGGGAACTCCTCTTGGAACTCAGGAGGAAAAAGAAATGGTATGATCTCTGGAAGTGAGGTCAGGCTTTGCAGGAAGATTACAGAGCTGTGGTTCGTATGTAGGGAGAAGATACAAAAGGCCAAAGCTCAATTAGAGTTGAAACTGGCTAGTGTTGTGTCAGACAACAAGAAGGGCTTTTTAAAGTATGTTAATAGCAAGAGGAGGTCTAAAGAAAATACTGGATCAATACTTGTTCATGACAGTCACCTGACTAATAGGGATTGAAGACAAAGCGGAGGCATTCAATGCTTTTTTTTTTCCTCGGTCTTTAATAATACTGATAGACCTTGGGCTGTCCGGTCCCTTGAGTTGGAGGACCATGAGTGTGGGAACAGTGACTTGCCATTTGTGAACACTGAAATTGTAAGGGACCAGCTGTATCGGATGAAAGTTCACAAGTCCATGGGGCCTGATAGGATTCATCTCAGAGTACTGAAGGAGCTAGTGGATATTATGGCAGGACCCCTCCCTCCCAAAGGTCTCGGGAGTCTGGGGAGGTCCCTGCTGACTGGAAGCTGGCCAATGTTATTCCAGTTTTTAGAGAAGGGCATGAGGGAAGACCCAGGAAACAACAGACCTGTTAGTCTTACCTCAGTTCCTGGAAAAATTATGGTGAAGATCATACTGGGTGCTATTGAAAGACATTTAAAGAACAATGCAATCATTGGGCACGGTCAACATGGGTTCACAGAGGGAAAGTCTTATTTAACTAATTTGATATCCTTCCATGATAAGGTCACCTGCCTATTGGGTGAAGGTAAGGCAATCAGATGGAGTGCAATTATTTCCAAGGGGGAAAAGGATTCTCGCTCATCACTAGAGATGAGCCTAGGGGTGGCATGATATTGGGGGCGAAATTGATAGCCCTGTTCAAGTGCATGTACACAAATGCATGCAGCATGGGCAGCAAACAGGAGG
>NW_010527484.1:0-304 GCF_000687285.1 Phaethon lepturus
GCCACTCGCCTTTCCTCACATTCACTGTTTGTCCTTCTAACTCGGCGCAGACAGACTGACTTAGGGACACACAGCACCAGAGCTGTGCGAGGGGCACGTGGGCTTAGCGTCCCACGGATGGAGAGGAGAGGTCTGATCCTCAGGTGTCCCACACAAATGCCTTAAAGACTCCAGCCGGAGAAATGTGGTCCCTTGGGACAAGAGGACAATTGCCCTTGGCCCTTGCCCGGCACTGGAATAACGGAATAAAACTGGCCACCAGCAGCAACGCAAGTGCCTCCTCCAGCCATCCCTGCCCCGTCCC
>NW_010527484.1:463-1687 GCF_000687285.1 Phaethon lepturus
AGGAGGACAGCGGAGCGTCGGGCCGCTGGTGAGCGCACAGGAAACAGCTGTATTCTATTAGGCAGGGCTAAGTTGGTGACTCTGATAGCCTGGGAATAATAGTAATAATAAAAAAATCCCCTCCTGCTGCAGGACTATTTATTTTCTGTGGAGAAATCCAACAGCAACCCATCACATGGCAGCCAGTGACCAGCTGGGTCCTGTCAGCGGGTCTACAGGGGTGAGCCGTGCTGGGAGAGGCCGGGAATAACATTTGCCTGATGGCTCATCCCAGCACCCCAAGGGTGCTCAGCCTGGCCTGGGGGTGAGCAACGCTGTGCCCCACGGCGTTTTGGAGGCAGGCAGGTGGGTGCTGGGCTGGTGGAGGGCACAGGAGATGCCTTTGCAGCAGGTCAGGCACCCAAAGGGCAGTGGCTAGAAGAAGCATCCTCACCCAGAGCACCATCCCCTTCCCGGTGCTGGGGAGTTGCCCCTCCGTGCCCGCGGCGTGCGCCGCAGCCAGGCACGTGCTGGCAGCGCAGGGCAACACTGCGACACGCAGGACTCGGCTGTCCTGGGCTGCTCCCACCCCAGCTCCCTCCAGCCCTGTGGGTCTCTGCACCCACAGGAGAGGAGGAGGATGTGGGCAGGCGGGGTGTGGGGTGGGTGTCCGGACGAGCTGGCGCGACACGGCTGGTTTTATGCAGGGACCCGTCCAAGGGTGGTGTGTCTGAAAGCATCCCATCTGCTCCGAGCAGGAAAGCATCCATCTCCCCACCCTCACCCTCACTCCCACAACCATCCCCATCCTTGCCCTGCATCCGTGCACGCTCCCAGGCTCACCAGGAACACCCCAGGCTTGCCAAGTGCTGACTCAGCACTTGGGCAGACTTGGGCACAGGGAGCCGCGGCAGCGGCACGCAGCACGGTGGGTCCTTGCCCTCAGGCACGCACGGGGCCAGGGAGGCATTTCAGGGAAGGCCTGGAAAATGCATCCGGGTGGCGATTCACTCCTTCCACCCACTGAGAAGGACCCAGACCAGTGTGTGCTGAAAATCCTGTTTCTCAGAAGCCGTTCCCATTTTTTTCACGGCTCTTTGAAAAAAAACTTGGACATTGCCCAGCCCCAACAGAGCCACGCTGCCCCCCCAGCTCCTAGACTCCCCAGTGACCTCCAGGAATATTTCTATGGCTGCCCACACAGATTTCCCAGGAAGGGCCGCGCGCACCCTCGGCAGCAGAGCA
>NW_010527484.1:1751-2357 GCF_000687285.1 Phaethon lepturus
GCGCGGCCCCCCCGCGGCAGCAGACCAGCCACGCTCCCGCTGTCCTGCTTGGGCTGCCCCATTTCTCTGGGGTAATCCCTGCTCCTAGAGGAGGCTCTTGTTCTTCCTTCCGATGTGGTGGGACGCAGCTGGAGGACCCGGCAGCAGCAAATATATTTGTTGCTCTCCCTCATTTGCCTCCCTGCTGGACACCAAGCCTGTGGGTCCCGCTTGGATATGGCTGTTTAGACTGTTTGGCTTTGGCTCATTTGAGCTTTTGGGGGTGGCTCTGGCATCACCCCCGCACTGGTGGTCCCTATGCAGACCCTGGAGGACGGGGTGCTGGAGCCTCGGCTCTCGGCAAGTCTTCGGCAGCAAAATCAGGCTTCAGAGGAGAAACGAGGGCTGGGAGCAAGTCCCAGCCTTGCTGCTCAACTCATTTTCTGAGACGGTAGAAGAAATGTGCAGAGCCCAACCAGGACCAGGCAGTTTGCAGGGTTCAAGGTCACCTGCAGCTCCTCACTGTCAGGTCACAGGGGCAAAAGCCGGCGGGGGGATGGAGGGGTGCTCCCAGCAGGCTCCCTCCCCGGCACACCGCCTGTCCCAGATGCTCCCCAGTGCCGCCGC
>NW_010527484.1:2730-3276 GCF_000687285.1 Phaethon lepturus
GAATTTTTGGCACGATCCTGCCTCATCCCCTCCCTCTGGGAAACTTCACTGCTAACGCCGGGGCTGAGATAACGAAAAACACCCTCCGCCTTCCCACCCAGCTGCCCGCTGTAGCATCCGTCCTGCCCGGCCCCGGCTCTCCCGGCAGCACTGGGACGGCTTGCAAGGGGAAAAAGCACAGCTCCCGGCCCCGCAGGCGACGCTCAGCTCCTGGGGACCCCCCAGCACCTCTCCTTGCCTTGCGAGCGGGCCGGCATTGCTGGGACCGCTCACCCCGCTCCGGGCTGGCCGGCCGGGTTCCCACGTACCACCTTGACGTCACCCCAAGAGCGCAGGAGTGAAAGGGGGGCCCTCGGGCGCCTGACAATAGCGCTTTCCTTCCCCATCAATAGCAGCGAGAGACACGCTGGGCTGACACGGAACTGTGCACAACAAAAGCCAGTGTCCGAACAAATCTTCTCAGGCGCTGGGTCCCCCGGGTGACCCGGGGTTAGCCCGGACTTTTGCTCCCGCCCGGCCCTCCGGAGCAGGGATGGCCCTCCGCGC
>NW_010527484.1:3308-3714 GCF_000687285.1 Phaethon lepturus
TGCTTTGCTATTTATCAGCAACCGGCCTCTAATCCCCTTTGTGAAGGTCTGATTCAAGCTCAGCACAATGTGGTGAAAAGGGAGGGGGCAGGCGGGAGACAAGGGAGGGGAAAACAGTCCCAAAGAATGAAAATCAAACCCTTTACCTTTTCCCCCCTCCCTGACGATGATTCCCCGGGGACTCTTCCAACCGTCCCCTCTCTGGGCAGTGCCAGGCTGCAGCGGGGAGCGGGCGGCTCAGCCCGCTGGAAGGGGCTCGCGGTGGGACGTGACGGTGTTTAAAGAACAAGCGCGCGCACACATCAAAAAATGACTCGTGTCCCCTCGCAGGTTAACTCGGCTTTGATACTCGCTGCTCTTTCACGACCCTTCTCCTGCCACGGCTTCATCCATCACGGCGGCGGGA
>NW_010527484.1:3746-6863 GCF_000687285.1 Phaethon lepturus
AGGGACGGAGGTGTGCGGCGCAACGTCGGCAGAGGGTCTCTACGGGGGAACAGGGAACGCCAATCCCGATTCCCTCCTGTTCCAGCCACCCCGCCGCAGCCTCTCCCCGCTACTGCAACCCTCTCTCTTCACAAACCTCCCTGGGGGAATAACCCAACAGAAGTTCCCCAAGCCCGTAGCGGGCAGAGCCGGGTGCAGGTGCCCCGTGCTGGGCTCTCGCTCCATCCTCCCCAGGGCTGAGCCTCTCGGCCAACTCCTGTTTACTTTAGGGGAGGATTCGCAAGCCCTTTCCCCAGATAACTTTGGAACAAAACAGTTTCCAAAGTCTATGCTACTTACAAATGAGGGGTTTCAAGCTTTTGTCCTAAATCCAATGCTGTTTTCTTTGCAAACGGTGGGGGGAAAAAGTAAGAGAAGAGACGACCTCGAATGCTAATCTTGTTAGGCTAAACTGTTCACTAAACAGATGGAGGTGCAAGGCAATGGGATTTTTGTCTTTTCGAGGAAGGGGTTAGGTTTGTAGGGCACAGAGGTCATTCCAGGCAAACTGGCAGCTTTGCTCTTTGTGTCGCATGAGCAGGGAGAAAGTACAGTGGCAAAAATGCTCCCGGCTGAGCTGGTATGGTGGGGTTTAACCCTCCATTATTCTGTCGGTCTCGCAGGATGAAGCCCCCGAGCCTCGCTCCAGGCTTCGGCGTTACTCAGAGCCAGCACAAGGCCAAGGCACCCCAAAAGGAACATGCTGAGAAAGACTCTGCCTCTCCCTGAGGCCACAGCACCTTGGCATCCCCCAAGGAAGACCTTCCCAAAAGCCACCCTGCAGCTCCTCCAGTGCTTGGCCCAGCTGGGAAGGGTGCGGGGAATGGCAGCCTCCAGCACGGCCGCCGGCGGGACGCGCAGCATCTGTTGGGACCCGCTCCCAGGCTGACTTCATGCAAGGGCTGTGGGGCTGCCAGGAAGTTTTGTGCCCTTGGCTGAGAACAGCAGCAGTGTCCCGAAATCCCTCAGGAGACAGAAACTGTTTCAGCCAGAGGGTTCGGACCCACTGGGGAACGCGGTGGTGGCCACAGCACGGCCCCTCTCGCTGCTCTGGTGGGCTTGGCCACGGCACCGGAGAGGCTAGCCGGGACTAGTGCTGTTGCTTCTGGTCAGAGTCAGGAGCTGAGAGAGTGTCACCGTGGCACTCGGGACGGGCTGTTTGGATTAACTCAAACCACTTCCCTGCTGACGCCGTCCCGCAGTGCCAGGCAGGGAGCTGGCAGAGCCCCGGGGAGCTGCCCTGCTGCGGGGGGCCTGAGGCGGCACGGCCACTGTCTACCCCCAGCCCTGCCTCCCTTCCCAATGCTCAGCTTTTGCACACCCCCCGTGCCAAAATGCCCTGTGCCCTGGCCGGGCTGCGGGGCTACCCCAGGTCTGGCAGGGTGCAGCACCCATGCTGCGGCTGTCCTGCACCCTGCGGCACCCCACGGGTGTCAGCAGCGAGGGGGATCGCCCTGGAGGAGGGCACTGCCGCCTAATTGGAGGACATTAGGATCTGGAGAGATATGGTAAGGTGCTGTCAGACGCCCAGGACCCCACGGGGAGTGGTGAAAGCTGCTGGCTTTACCTAAATCCCTCCAGGTTTTCCTCAGCTCCACCAGGGCCGTGACTGTTTTTCCGCAAGCTCCACCAAATCCAGCTGAAAGCCTTTTCTAGCCTCATGCTTTGCTGCAGCCCAACTCTGTCCTTCTCCCCTGAATCCAGAGAGTCAAGAGATGCCGGCCTGGGTGCTCCTGCCAGCCTGCGTGCTGGTGCCTGTCGAGGTGTTTAACACCAGCCTGGGTGCTCCTGCCAGCCTGGGTGCTAGCACCAGTCTGGGTGCTTAAGGTCAGCCCAGATGCTAATGCCAGTCTGGGCGCTAATGCCAGTCCAGCTACTTAACACCATCCTGGGTGCTAACTCCAGCCTGGGTGGTTAAGGCCAGTCCAGGTGCTTAACATCAGTGTGGGTGCTAATGCCAGCCTGGGTGCTAACACCAGCATGGGTGGTAATGCCAGCTGGGTGCTTAAGGACAGTGCAGAGTGCTCAGGCTACCCCGGGTGCTCCTGCCTTGCCCACATTGCTGTGAACCACCCCGCTCAGTTCCAGTACCCTGGGGAAGGCACAGCTGGGACCCATCACGTGCGCAGGTGACCCTGCTGACAATCTGCGTGGGGACAAATGCTGGCCAGGCGAATCCAGCTCACTTGTTGATCTCTGCAGACCCAAGCCTTCCTTTCCTTGAGCTTTCTGCGGGAAGAAGAGGAAAGACAGGCTCCCTGTGGGGAGCTCCAACCTGCTGAAGGCTCTGGCAGAGACGGAACCTGGTGTGACCCCATCCCGCTGTCCCCGTGCCCCTCACCGGGCAGGCCTGGCAGGGAGCGTGGGCCAAAGGCTCTGGCCTGGGCAGCGTGCTGCGCTGCCAGGCTGCGGTCGCGCCCGGCTTCCTGCCCTTCCTGCACGTCTTCAGCCTGCCTTTACCCCGGCACGTTGCTGGGCTGCTCCGGAGGGCACCTGGGGTGAAGCAGCAACAGAAATGAAAACACCAAAGTATGAAGAATTGGTCAAAAAAAACAACAACCCCGACCGGATCTGACAAACCAGCAGCCAGAAATAAGGAACTGCCCAGTGGGCGAAACCCTCAGGGGTCCACCACATACAGGATCTGCTCCCAAATGGCAGGAGAGGATGTGGGAAGGAAAGGGAGGAGGTCCTGAGCGTGGTCAAGGAGAGGCCAGCTGGGAGAGGTGGGACGCTCGTGACGGCTGAAGCTGGCCGGGCTGCGAGGAGATCCCCCCGGGCAGTGCGCCCAGCCCCAGCTCAGTGACCTCGGAGGCAGAGGGCAAAGCCAGATAACCCTGAGCACCCAAAAGTGCTCTGATTTTTAGGCCTGGACCCCAGAGGACTCCCTGCACTTGTGCCGAGACACAGGACAACCATGTGCTGGAGCTGCTGAGGCTGGCATGAAACTCCTTGGGTGTTGTTTTAAAGCAAAGGCTAAGGAGAGGATGCTGGTGGGGCTTTCCTGGTGGGATATGTGCTCCCCCGAGGACTTCCCGCCTGGCTGAGCATCATCCAGAGCCCAGAACAAAATCCTGT
>NW_010527485.1:0-1797 GCF_000687285.1 Phaethon lepturus
CAGGGCCCCCCCCGAGCTGTAGCATCCGGGGCTTGGGCTCGTTACTGTCCTCCACGGGGAGCAGCGCGGGGGCTGCCTGCTTCCAACCCCCACAAAGGTGAAGGATTGAAGAGGCCGAGGGTGTTTCCGTGTGCCTGGGACCCCCGCGCTGTGGGGAGCAGCAGAGCAGCCACCGACGGCTTCTCCTTCTGTGCTGGGGACCCCCCTGCAGAGTGGAGCCCCAGCTTGGGGCGTCTTGGCTCTTGTAGCCCCCTGACCTGCCTCCTCCCTCTTCTTCCTCACCAGTCAGGGCTGCAGGCTCCCAGGGGGGTCCCAGCTGCAGTTCCCGTGGGGCTGGATGCCGACAGCCGTGCCTGGAGGCAGTGCTGGGCCGAGGGAGCACAGCCGGAGCCAGAAAGCCGGGTGAAGTGTGTGTCTGCCCCGGCGGCATCGTCCCCCTCCCCACCCGCAGCCAAAGTCCCGCTGTCACCGAGCCGCCGTCTTGGCCGTGGGCTCCCAGGGCCGTTGCTCTTCGTCAGCGAGTTTTGCTCCCTGCAGCATTAGGGATTTTTTTTCCAGCTAAGACCCAAATTCCTAGGTTTTGCTTCAGATGTTTCCCACGTGCTCCCTGCATCGTAGAGGCAGAGGGTCCTTGCAGGCCATCCCTTTTCCGCTGATGCCTCCAAGCAAACTTTCCCATCAGGACCACAAAGCTCTGCGAGGCAGGAGAACACACACGCAACTCCCAGATTCAACCCTCCGGTGTGCGTACGCTCTCGGATGTCAAAGGGATGAAACGAAGCTCCTAAGAGCCGTTTCTAGTGATTGCTCAGTTACTAACGTTAGCCCATCGCTGGCCGCTGCCGTCCCTGCTCGACAGACATTAAGCCCGGGCGGGGGACAGGTCGGGGACCCCTCGCAGCTCTTGAAGCCGCAGCCTGCTGCAATTCCCCATTCCTGGTTTCACCGAAATTCTCCATTTCTGGTTTCTCTGCCAGATTGTGTGCCTGTGGACAGACATGCAGACACATACATGCAGCTTTTCAGGCTGTTATCCGGAAAACAAAGACTGACACTTTGCCTTTGGAAAGCTGACAGCAGGATGCATTTGGCCATGGGATACAAGAAACAAAATATTTTCTAATTCTGTGCTGCGTTTAAGGGCAAACTACTCTGGGCTCATCTCATAGGATGAGCTTCGCCTGGCAAGGATCACAGGCAGGGATAAGCTGAAAACATGGGAAGTTTTGGCACAGATGGGACATAGGCAGTTTTTGCCAGAGCCTGCGAGCTCCCGTGCGCACACTGCCATAGGAGGCTGGGTCTATCGGTACCACCACGACTGAGGTTACAGGGAGAGGAGCCAGAGAGGTGAGACTGGTGTGGGGCTGCTGGTGGAGTCCCTAAACAAGCTGGCGGGGTGAGAAGTGGGACTGGGGGAGATGGGGGGGTCACTCAGCGCACCTATAGCATCCACTGCTGAATTAACATGCGTGTTATGCACCCCCCTGCCCCATGCCGTCTTCTGAGCGGGACTCAGCTGTAGGTATAATATTGCTGCGTCTTCTGCAAGTTTTTCAGCCAAGAAACCCCTTGTTTGACTCTGAAAAGTTGCAGCAGGAGAGAGGAAAGAGGGACAACGCACCCAGCGCTTCGAGCCCTGCCTGGCAGCCAGGACAATCTCCCTGCCCGTTCCGTTCGTTTCCCATCCCCGGAGCGGGTCTGGGGGCCGGGATGATGTTACAGGCAAGGCTGGTGGCAGAGCCCGGGGCTGGGCTCACGGCGGCACGCTTCATGTTCCTTGGCGATCTTAAAGTC
>NW_010527486.1:0-1523 GCF_000687285.1 Phaethon lepturus
GCGGCTTTGGGGGCAGCCCGGGACGCGGGTGGCTTCTGGGCCGTGAGCGCACATGGCCGGCTCCTGTCCAGCCGAATGCAGAAATGCATTTTAATATATACAAGAACTCATC
Organism: Phaethon lepturus; assembly: GCF_000687285.1. NCBI lineage: Eukaryota > Metazoa > Chordata > Aves > Phaethontiformes > Phaethontidae > Phaethon > Phaethon lepturus. Next base: position 113 of record NW_010527486.1, read on the forward strand.
TTCTTGCACTCTGCACACTTACAAAAAATATAATCATGTTGCTTCATGACCAGATATTGCCTGCTTGAGTGTGTAGTTTGAAATCCAAATGGGCACTTGGACTTCGATTCTTTGTTCAAGTCAAACAGCATAATTCTGAGTGCTCCTCTGGGATAATGATTTTTTTTTTATGTGCCATTTTTGCTCCCATCAAAGGATGAATTTTGCCAGTGTTCCACTGGGACATTCATTAAAGATAAACGAAATGAATTATTTTATTCCTGTGTAATATAATTTATCTAGCCCTAATAGTTACGTAACTTCCAGTTTCTGTGATCTCAACTCTGTTGAGTTTAATGGAAGTTTTTCTAGTCTCTTTGCTGAGTTTTGGACCAGGTCCTCAACAGAGGACATGTGCTAGTTTTGTCTGGTTTTAGCAATTAAGAGATGATCTGATTTAATTTGTATCATCACAAAGGCAAGGTTTTGCAACCCATCCTCCTCTGTCTGCTTTGAAGCTTCTTCCTGAACTTTGAACAACCGTTATTGAAAATGTGAGTCATGATAGTATATTAAATATTAAAACCAGTTTAAGATTTAATCCCAATTTATAGTGCAGCTTTGTCTAATTTACTGCATATTACACAATTTCCTTTACGGATACTTTAGTGTGCTATATCAATAATAAATCAGCCTCTCATGATTCTCAATTGTTCTAATAAGGTTTTATATTAAACTTACATTTGCCATCATTTAAATGTTGCTAGACCAATTTATTTTATTTTATTTTTTCTCTTTTACCTCTTCAGCCTGAACTTCAGTTCTTTTATAACGTTATAGTCTCTCTCTAGAAAATTACAGATATTTAAGCATTTTAAGTTTAAAGCAGAATAGAAATAACCTTAGCATGCATAAACGACAAAGCAAAAGCATAGGTTCAGTAGGTTATAGAAGTTCATCCCTAATCAGTGATAGTAATTCTGGTGTCACTCTGCTCTGTATTCGGCTTATACTGTCAACTGAGAGCATTAGATCCTCATCTTGCTAATACTTACGCAGTTCTTTCTGTTTAGCATTTGCAGCTATGGAGGTTACTTTGCCTTAGTTTCAAAACTTTAGGGTTTTATAACTGCCCAGCTTTCAGTTGAAAGTTAAATGTGTTTACCCAATTCACTTAAGCCTTTAAAAATTTGATGTGGTAGCTACGACCTGTGAAATATTATCCGCAATGTCTCTCTTTCTCTGACCTTTGTCCTCCAGGATGTGAAATGATTTTCTGATATACTTGTGCATTTGTCGCACATCTGAAGGATGTACTCACTGTTGAAAGTGTGAGTAGGAAAGCAAAGGGGAAGGTTGAGAAACATAGGGCCCCCCAAGCCAAGCCCTGGCCCCAGAAAAGGGGGGGGGGGGAAGGGTAAGCACCAGAAGA
>NW_010527486.1:1554-27684 GCF_000687285.1 Phaethon lepturus
GCGTTATGGTTTGATAATGCTGATACAATTGCCAGGTCTGTGCCCAGAGGAGAGTGCTTTGGGCACTGTTGCGCAGTCTTGCTCCTTCTCAATCTCCTTTAATTTTTTTTTTTTTCCTATTCACCAAAAAACCCCAGATGCGCTGTGGGTAATGTACGGTGGGTTTAATTGCAGCCTCAAGCCAACTCTGTCTTTGGTATTTTTCAGCATGCATGCAGAATGTTGATATTTATTTCATACTGTACGTGGTGAGGTTTTTCTAATGCCTAGGCTGTAACAATTAAGGGCAAGATTTCATCAGGTGGGACTGCCAAATGCTTTTTTTTAAAGGCATGAAGGAATCTGTTTCTAAAGGCTATTTTATAAAGGGTGAGAAAAAGATTTTTTTGTTATTTTTTTGTTTAATTCTTATGGGTTGATGGATGAAGAAGAAATTAGGAATTATTTAGCTAATCTTAGTTTCCACATAATATGAACAAGGGAGTAAATAGGAGGGAAATAAGTGCATTGAAGAGAAAGTTTAGATCTTGAGAATGTTTAATTGAACATGGGGAAAAAAAAGATTGTCTTTAGGACAAAAAAGAAATCATTAGAACTTGCTTTTCTCCCAAATCAATTGAAACAAATCTGAAAGCAGAAGAAAATAGCCTGTTATACAAAGAGGTTACAGCCTATGGATATCCTAGAGGACAAAACTGGAGACATAAAGAAGCCAACAAGAAATAATGATGTATTTAAGGCTCAACATCTCAATATTTTTTATTTTCTATTCCCTTCCACTGAGCAGGTGATTCTGACAGTATACACATAAATGTTTTATTTAAAGCACTCCTTCAGCTGAAGTGTAAATTTGGTGGGGGGAAGATGTTAAATATTGAATACTGACTACTCTGATAAACTCAACTAAGATGATGACGATCGACAAACTTTTCTCTGATCTTCAGGCATTCGTAGGTAGAGTCTACACCAGGAATCTGACTTGCTTGTAGTATCAAGGCCTTGTGCCTTTCTTCTGCAGTATTTCTGCCTGATATCTAAATGGAATTAGGCTTCAGGATCATGAAGTTTCACAATTTTCTCCATTGACCAAAAGCCATATGGTCAGGTAGAGCACCCGCTTATCACCGTAGCGTAAGGGCAGTATTTAATTCACAGAAGAATCTGCAATGTGATGTGTTGTGGTGATTGCAAAGGGCTAAATGCTTTGGAAAACCTGGCCTACTCATATGTGACTATTTCTTTAAAAAATTTTTAAAAGAATCTTAGCCGTCCATACCTCACCATTACCTGCAAAATGTGGCAAAGTTGTTTTCTGTGTACAAGGACTTGCTGGAACTCTGTTAAACAAAGCAGTCCAAAGACGCTAATTTGTCCTAGAATTGCAAAATTGTTGCAGAACGTCCTGGGTAAGGAAACCTTTGTGCGAAAGAGGGTCAAACGAGTGCCGTTGATTTTGGGGCTGTCTGAGCTTCATGAGGTGAGCCCACGTTCGAAATCGGTCCAAGATAGCAAGCTCTCTGGAGGTGAAGAAACAAGAGGCAAGATTTGAGGCAGTTTCAGGAGGTAGTGGCAGGGATGCTGAGGAGTGGCCCAAGAGAGCTGTGAGAGCAGCGGGCTATGGAACAGCAGACCAGAGAGGAAAGCAGCAGGAGTCAAAACACTGCAGTGGGGCAGGATGGAGGAAGCGGTGATCTGGATGGCAGTAGCAAGAATTTTTTGGGTGCAAGTGAGACACACATCCAAAAAAAATTGGGGACCACTGAATTAGGAACCTCTAGGTCCTGCTAAAGGAACTGTATAGCTTTGGTGTTTTCTAAAGTTACCCAGTAAGTTTTCTTGGTGTTTTCTTGGTGTTTTCTAAAGTTACCCTCTCCTTTGGGGAGCTGTGACTTGAAACACTTTATTAAAAAAAAAAAAAAAAAAAAAAAAGAAGGCCTGGGGTTGTCAGTGAGGTTCCTTCTCTTCTGTTACCTGGTGTACAACAAAATTGCTTGGCACTTGCGGTGGCTCCTGTAAAGAAGAAAAATTGTCTTACTCCAAAAATGACATGCAGCCGTTGGGAGGAAAAATTAAGCAGACAGCATTTTCTTACAGCGGTATTTGGCGGTGCTGTTGGAGCCGGCTCCGAGGAGAGGTCAGTTTTAGGCCATTTATCACTTACAGCACAGAGTGCATCATGGGCACGCTGTGGGCAACCGCAAAGGGATGATACACGAGCTACAGTTTCTTCTGTAAACCTTTGCTTTGAACTGCTATTTTATTACTTGCTCATTTTGTATTGTATTTAGGACAGGAATCTTTCCTTGCTCTTCTCCATTATTCATAGCATAGCTTGCAAATAAAGGGAGAGAATTGAGTACTTTCACGTACTTTGCTGTCGCTCTCCGTCATACAGTCTTCTCCTTGACCTGCCAGAATGGGGGACAGAGGCACTTTGCCCTACCTGATACTCCGTGGTGGAAGGAAGCCTTAGGAGAGGGCTGGTGAGGAGGAGTCAAGAAGCCTGATCTTTTAGAGGAGGCTGAGACTGACAGGCAGGGCCAAAAGCAGTCCCGTAGGTAGAGTGGGGAGGAATAAACTTCCAAATTTTGGGGGAGTGGAAGGGAAAGTGTCTGTCATCTTTGATGTCTGTCTTAATTTTCAAAACATCCCTGAAACTTATAAGCAAATGACTAGTGCATTTGACTGTTGGTTTAGGGTAACTGGAAGAGTAACAAGTCTCTACTTATTTTTAAGTCTGTACTTACTTTATTGTTTGTGACAATTCTAGCCATGGAAAATTACATAATAATTAACAGTTAAAGCATCATAACACTAAACACCTTCCACAGTCTGTACCTCTCATTCAGAAGAGTCAATGTACAAAAACATTGAGGACATTATAGACAGAAATCAAAGAAGAGATTTTAGACAAGTATTCTATTGACTGAAAACAGGAATTGCTGGGTTTACTGCTGGATTATTGATGATTTAACCAATAAATATAACTTCATGAATTTAAGGTTTTTAGGACTTCTGGAATAAAATACCTAAAGAGGTTTATTCAAGCAAGCACTGAGTATTTTCCGTTGTTACTATAGAATGTGGTACATAAGCATGTTTTATGCTGCAATTTACAGTGTAACGGAGACATCACAGGCATACAGCTCCACACAGTTGTGGCATTTATTATATTCTTATGAATTACTTCAATAAGTATAGTCATATTAGAAGGAGCAAATCATGGGTAGCTGGAGCAGCCTCTTCTACATATCGGGCAATGCAGTAATGCGAAGGTTTCCAAAACTCTTTCCTGTGTTGATTGTGATCTTGTCAAAGAAACCGATTTTAACTAGCCTTTATTGTTTGGCTTTGTGACATCTAAATACAGTTCTGATATTTCAAGAAGAAGCGTAGCCTTCTGAGTAACATCTGAAATGAATGCCAACGCGTGGCACTAAGGGCTCCCTTGGGACCTCAGGGGTCCGTGTTTAAGAAGGGAGCTGTAACTATAACCTTTGCTACACGTCTGTGAGTGGGACATAGCGTTCAGTCTCCTGCCAGTGCTTCTGCGAGTCACAGCATCACTGCAGAAGACACAGATGCGAAGTACAAAACCAAAGCCCTGGCCAGCTCCGGTCATTAACATTCTCGCGGAAGCTTTTTAGTTTATTTTAGAGAAGCAGTTAGTAACGCAGTGTGCTGGCGAACTTCCAGCTTGGGTCGGTTACATTCAGCGAAAGTTTCCTTGTTAGAAAAGTTATTAATTCTTTTATAATGTGGAGCATTTGCTCTGCTGTGGAGATGACTGTCACTTCTGTGGTGTGTGAATGCTTAGGATAACTGATGCTGTATATAGTCAGTTTTAGACAGAATGAATGAAATATATCAACCTCCTGTATAACCGTATCTTTGGATTACGGACTCTGTCCCTATAGCATCTGGTTATCATGAACAAAACAGCAAGGCCAAACTAACTTCTGGGGAGTACTTAGCGCTGCTGCCATTTATGGTCAAGATTGTGGTTTTGACATTTTAAGTTTATGGATATTCTTCCTCCTTTTTCAGTAGTTTAAGTACAGAAGGGACCGGCATTGCTACAGCTATTATCCTTAAAAGCAAGAAGATTTTTATAGCGGAATTCATAGCAATTTTTAGGACAGGTCTCTTTCCGAAACACACCCTCCCCTTTTATAAAGACGTTTCTCTGTACCATAGAGTTCTCTCTTTAGTTATTAAATCCAAATATTACTTAAGTCATTGGCAAATATTACACAAATGTTACTTATCTTTCTGTGGACTTTTAAAATATCTGTGGAATTGTCATGTTTTCTGTGGGTATTTCATGCTCAGATCTTCAGACTGTCTCTCCAAGTGTTCTGCAAATTGATCAATAATTTTTATGCACTACAGTAGGAGCCAACTGCAGCAATATCACAGAGCTGAATTCCGCATTTGTATCAGCACAAAGTGAGTGAGTGCTGATCATGCTTATTTGAAGTCAACTTGGTTTGACAAATCTCGGTAGCAGGCTGCAGGATGAGTGGCCAAATTTTCTAATAAATAAATTCAGGCTTAGACTATGCATTCTTCAAAAGACAGCGCGTTTAGTCTCTGAAGGAGTATTTTATTACTAACTTGAACCAGAAGATACTTCAGGGTTAGATTCAGGGCTAGCTGTAGAAGTGCTACATTGGTATTTGCATTTGCATATATAATCCCCTATGCAATGTAAAAAGCATCCGATTCAGTGTGTGTCAAAAGAAATCAAACACATTTGTGAGAAAACTCTGATCTTCCTGTCTGGGGGCTCAGTGTCTCTATAATGCATACGTAGTTCATATGATATTGCTATAATGAAGGGGTTATCATTTGCATATTTTACTGTACTGTCAGCATAATACTTGGATCTGTATTTTTGGAATCTAGAAACCTAGATCCCTAGATTTCTTTTACTAGATGTCAGCTTTTCTTTCGTAATTGCTTAGCCTAGTGCTGCTGTTTAATTCCTACAAAAATTTTCTTGCTAAATGGCATTCCAGCGTCAGTCTGCAAAGCTGACCTGTTCTCTGTGGAAAACCAGCTTCAGATTTACCAAAACATCTGTGGGACGTATCCACCAACATCACTAAATTTCTAAGGTAACCATAGGAGGTATTCAAGTCACATGAAGCCTAGTGTGAACACACTTGTAAAAGCTTTTAAGCAGCAACCCACAGTGTGGTTGCCTCTGATCATTCTGAAAGAAGATTTTTCAAAGGCTGAACATTGATTGAATGTATTATTTGTGATGCGGAACAAGTGTGTTTACATCATGATGCCCAGAGGAATTCTGAACTTCAGTTAGATTTTTTTAATGTATTTACTATATTATTTTCAGTTTTAAAAATACGTATGGGCATAGATTGTTTATCTGGCCAAACTGTGGTCCTATTTAAAACCTTTTGGTTTACGCTGGGTTTGTTTGTGCCCCTTCTTAAGTAAATTAACCATTAAAAACTGGGGATAATCAGGGTATAATATTCCAGGACAATCTCAATTGTGCAGAAAATCAAGGATACAAATATTGTGTGGCAGTATTCTTATGGTTTTCCTCAGCTTTATCTAAATAGTTGTTTCCTAGATGTTATAGTGCATGTACTAATCAAGCCTGCTCATTTAGTTTCTTATCCTCCTTCTTTCATAAGTGTCGCTTGCTCAATGACTATATTGAAGGTATTCTGCCTGAAAGGAAATTGATAGAGTTGAGGAATAGCCACAGAGTGCTTATAATGTGTCCCCAGACTTTTGAACCATATATATTTTGGAGGTGCTTGCACCTAGCATTTTGTTTTGTACTAACCTTCATACTTAAGCTGTTTATTATATTATGCATAGTTGTACAAATGATCTATAATCTACATCATACACGAAACATGAAATAAGAAAATATCTGCCCCTGGAAAAACACACTGGGAAAATATTTTTTTTATGATAAAAATGTTCTTCAGTTGTGATAGAAAAGAACGTGATCTGACAAATGACAACTGGCTCTAGAAAAATTCTAGTTAGAAGTTATTCATTACAGAATTAAATACAGTTCTGAAAGGGAGGATATAATATGGTTACTGATTTGGATTAGATATGATGATACAGAATTAGTTGATGACGTGATGATGCAGCTTCCAAAGTATCTAGAGATGCTATGGGTTCTTCATTATGTTGCAATGAAGTATGTGCAAATTAAATCAAGAGGTATGGACATGATGCGGGAATAATTGTTGCCTTTGTGGACATAAAGCATGGACGATCAAAATGATCCCTCTCTTAGCTGTAATCCTACATCTAGTATTTTATAAGTGTTTTTACTTCATATCGATAGTACAGAATTTGCAAATAATTTATGTAGCTGTATTTACATGTTAGAGCTGCTTTGTGTAATTGCCCACAAGATAGTCAAGTCAAATTACTTTTTGTTACGTTTTTACCAAATTACACTCAGAAATAGCTGAGCTTGTTTTGAGTTTTATGAAAATCCTTTTGAACAATTTTCAGACAATTCTGGAAGTGACATGAAACTTATTACTGGAAACCATCAAGGTAGAATAAGACCCTCAAGGAAGCAATGCATTATCATCGTTCAATGGAAGAAAGCAGATACAGTCAGAAAAGTCTGGGATTCATTTTGTCTCTGTTGTTTGTTTCTGACATAGTCAAAGAAAAAGAGCTTAATCCAAAAACAACAAAGAACAACTCTGTCAATCCTGTTTAGAAAATATGTCCAAAAACTTGACATGTTTGTCATGTGTTCCTTATTCATGCAGGCACTGAGTCAGTGAGATTCGTGCGCCAGGCATGGTATAGTGTGCACGTCACACGTACATTAGGCTATCAATCAGTAATGAATTACTCCCCGAACTATGTGGCAGGACTGTGACACTGAAATGGTGGGGAAAGGACTATTCACGCATCGTACTGTGCTAATGTATAGATTTTTGCCTTAAAACATACAGTAACTGTTGCATACATTTGCAGAAAAATGCCAAGCTTTTAGAGTCTGTGTCTGCCATGAAGTAATTTTTCGCGTGAACAGGAGGCTTTAGCCAGCGATTTAATAGTTCTTGTTTTGGCACACAGTTGCTGGGAGATCTTCAGCAAAAATAGTTCCAAACATTATTATCAATGTTCAAAAAGTTGCATCCAGTTTGTCCTACAGTGTCTCCAATATGGAGTCAGTCCTCACCTGTAGTGAAGGCAGTATAAAAATACATTAAACAAACCTCAGCAACTCTAAGCCGCCTTTATGACTCCCAAGCCTTGAGAGAGCTGGTAGCCTGTTTATCCCATGGTGTAACTTAAAATAGCCTTAAGGCTACTCTCATCTGCACCAGCTGTATCAGGGATAGTCCGAGCTTAGCAGTATGCCAAAGGATTCCCTGAAAGATCCCTCTGTGCTGTAGACCAAGAGGGATTTGGCACAGATCTGACGTGGCTGACTTACAACTGCTTAGATTTCCTGACCAAACACCGGAACCAGTTGCCCAGAGAGGTTGCAGGGTCTCCACGCTTGGAGATACTCAAACCCTGACTAGATATGGTCCTGGACAGCCTAGCCTAGCTACCCTTGCTTGAGCAGAGAGTGGGACTAGATGATCTCCAGAGGTGCCTTCCAACCTCAGCCATTGAATGTGTGATTCTGTGTAATACTCGCCTGTTCTTCCGCCTGCTAATAATAAAGGAGGGTTGGTTTGTTTTAGATGAAGGATCGTGGTTCAGGATTCTGCCTATTTGGATGTGGAACATCATTTGAAAAGATTCTTCTGCGGGTTTTCTTCTGTGCCAGGCTTGTCCCGAGATGGGCTTCTGGGAGCAGCCTCTGCCTGTATGTGAATGTGAATTCAGATCTGTCCCTTGTTCTAAGGAACTTCAGGTAGTGAAAGCATAGGGGTCTTTTATTAGGGTATAGGCACGTTTCCTACTCATGGAGGCAATAATGAAGTGTAGCTCCTGCTAGCTGTTGTCTGAGGCAGGATATATGCAGACAGTGCTGCGCCAGCAAGGTACAAGGCAGGAAATCAGGTTGGTTTGGTTTTGGTTTGGTTTTTTTCCCCATTCTGCCTCCAAGACTTCTCTAGAGATTTTTCTTGAAACTTTTCTTGTTTTATACTGGGCTAATAATTTGTAGAGTATTGCTTCACTGTGAGCAGAAGGACAAAAAGCAAAGCAAAATTGTTTTACATTAATCTTATTTTTCAACTTTATACATTTTTCTTATCAAGTATTCACACTTTGCTTCAAGTGAAGAACAGTATGATAAATTCATTTTTGTTTTGTTTTCTTTATAACAGCACTTGCCCTGCAGTAAGAATCAGCATCTCTGGATCACTTGTTAGCTGCAAGTGCATTCATTTGAATTTTACCATCGATCTGTTCTACCCTATGACTCACTTCTGTGGTGCTTAATTTCTAACACACTGCTTATATACTCCAAAGAATGTTGCTTTTTTTTTTTTCCCCCCTGTTGCCCACCTTAATCCTTTTCTAATGAATAAGTTCAGAGCAACACACTGCCTGCATGGATCAATATTCTGAGTAGTAATTTTGCAAGCAGACAAAATGGTATGTTTCTGAAGGGTAAACTGATGAAATGTTAGTTAGAGACAGAATAGAATCCCTTTTACTGTGAATTAGAAGATATGGGCCAATACACCTGTACTGCTTGAATAAAATATGGCTCACTGGGAATAGATAAAAGCCTGAAGTATTTTAAACTGTGTCTTGTCTTATTGTACAGCTAGACACAGAATTGAAGCCCTTAACTATTTTCAAATGTTAAAATTAGTCATGTCTTGCCACGCTTCTCTTCTCTGCAAAATGTTCTGTCTCGGCTGCGGGGCAGAGCACGCACAGAGGCACTGCAGCCCGGGCCCCCCGCCGCTGGGCGCGGGTGCGATACAGCCAGCTTAGGGTGTGGGTGCAGGAGGGGTGGCGGTTGACACCCGGGTGAGCGCAGCCCTCGGCTACGCAGCCTCAGCGTCTTTGTTGATTTTATTTGTGGAGCTCTGCAGGCCAGTCTGTCTTGGTGCTGTGAGGGCAACGACCACCTGGGATGACTCCACAGTTCGGCCCGGGAAGGTACCGGTAATACTTCGCAGCCAGGGAGGACTCGCCCTAGTGCCTTGCGAGAGGCGACCTGCTGCCGTCTACACGCTGTGCCCGTTTCTCTTTGCTGGAGATGGCAGGAAGAGATGGGGAGGTCATCTTCAGCTCCCCGCTGTCAGCCAGCTGCTGGGCCAGGAGCGGTCCCCAAGGCTGTCAGAGAACAGGCAATTCCCTTCTTCCCACGGGAAAATCCCCTGGGAACTGCACTGCAGGAATGGTAGTTCCGCATGTGGAGGAAGCTCAGTGGTAACGCTGGCAGCCGTCTGGTGGTAGGACTCTGCTGTGGAGACGTACTCGACGACTGAGACGCGGCGGTTACAGAAGTAAGCACGTGCCTCGTGTGAACCTGCAGCGGCCAAACCGTTTGTGGAACGGTTTGTATGATAATGTCAGGGCCGTTCGCAGGTCCTGGTGAGTCACAGGACGCCTTTAAGAAGGCATCTGCCCTGTGCTTGCTGTTCAGATTGAGCTGGGGAAGCAGCCACGGTCTTCTCAGGTTCTCTTCTTGTGACAATAAGACTTTTCTTTACTTCAACCACGTATGACGTGCAGGGGATTTAGAGCAAAGATAGATGCTTACTTTGAGGAAGCTGCATGGATGGACTGCTAGCCCTAAAATCAAACCAGTCACCTAGCCAGCTGGGAGAAAATGTGGTTCATGTTAGACCTAACTAAATTTCAGAAAATATGTTGATTTTCCTTTATGGCTTGCAGTCAGGCTTTGCCTGTGTGCTAGCTTTTAATAGAGTTGTGGCCTCTGGGCTGTGAGCTCCCCTTGGCTCGAGTGCCGGTGTTTATAGGATTCCCTTGGGTAATCGGGTAGAGTCGCAGGGTAGAATACTTAGTTTCACTTATCACTTATCCAAAGGAGCTTGCAGAAAATCTTCACTCTTCTTTTGTTGTGGAAATAAAATTAGAAAATATACCAGTGCTCAGACTATTGCTGAAAAAAAAAAAAAAAAAAGAAGAATAAAATAAAAGTGGCCTGACCCCTCATTAGTGTATATTCTGCAAGAACACTCTGTTCTTTTGCAGGGCACAGGTGTTGTTTTTCTTTTCCTATCATGCTTAGAGGCAAAACTCAGATGTGGAGGGGGTCTGAGAGCTGCTCTGAAACTCAGTCATAAATGCAAATGGATAATAAGAACACAGTTAATCTTACCGAGAATCAAATATAAATATTGTACAAAGAGAGATCTGTGGCGTTGGAGTGTATACATCAGGCTATCAAGACATCATGTAGTTGTTTCATTTATTCTAACTTCTTTTCATCCTGTGAACAGCTGTCCCTTTATTTCTAAAAGCTATTTTAATGTGGCAAGGGTGTTTTTAGTTTAATCTGCTACAATACTCCTTTTGTCTCCTTGTCATACTTCCAGCTTTAAAATATTAATCCAAGCTAACAAAGAGAATTTTTGATGTATTTTAAAATCCTGAATGCAATGTATAATTTAAAAATAAAAACACTTTATTAGGTTATGTTCATATTCAAATCTAGATATGTTTGGCTTGAGTTAGGCTCCTACTTGGAGATGTTTTTAAAGAAATAAATATTTATTGGGCATTAACGGTCTCCCTAAGCACAGCTATTTACCACAGTGTGTTACGTGCCCTTTCTATGCCGAGTCTATAGAGGTGCTGAATCTTTGCATTCCCATGCTAATAGTTTAAACTCAGTCCAGCTCATCTTCTAAGTTGAAGATTTCACATCCAGTTCCAGTCATGATGAAAATCCATGTACCCTTGGGTTGTGTTCTCCGCCCCACCTGGGGTCCACAGGACTGAACCACTCTTCAGACCCGAATTCAGAAACTCCAGCACCAACGATGTTTGTATAAAGATGCCAACTGGAGAGGAAAGCACTAATAAGTGAATATTTTTTAGCTGAGCTGAGAGTCACTGAGTCATACTAAGGCTGTTCATAATTCTGGATAATTGCTGGAAAAGTGTGGAATGATTTCTGAATCCCAAAATTTCAGATACTTTATGGTATCACAGTTCTGGTAAGCACGCGTTATGTACCTATGTGGTTTCATAGGAAATGCTATACTTAAAAACTAATATGTATAAAAGCTATGCAGCTTATAAAGAGCAGTTGAAAATTAATCACTTGGACCATCTGATATGGCACATTTGCAGAAATTGGGTCTAGCTGGAAAGTGATTTACTAGGCAGAAAAAAAAAAGGCTGCAACTTACTTCAAAAATTTACAGTAATTAATGCCCGTTCAGATATACAAGCAACTTTTTCTATTATTTGTAATTTAATCTCTTGGCATTTAGATAATAATGTTTCACAGTGAAAGGATTTTGGAAACAATTCGTAATGCTATTTTCATATTTCCAACATGATTGCAATTAAAAACTACAAGGAAGGAAGTACTTTGGAATTTTCTTGTGTTACGAGTCTTGACTTCACTGGTCTGACATTTTTAGGGAGGAAAAGAAACAAAGAGGAAGCGGCGTGCTGGGATTAGCTATTTGCAGCATTTACCATTGTAATTGTTCTGCAAACGGCTAATGTAGGGTAGGTCACATGAGGCTTGTTATGGGGATGGTTTCCAGTGGCAGAGCTGCATTATGTGATTAGTAGAGGAACTCTGCTGTTATGGGACTTGCAGGGTGATCCAAATCCTAGCCACGGGAGGAAGCCAGCCAGCATGGGCTTTTGTAGCCAGCACCGCTAGGAACTGGCTCTTCGGTTGAAGTAACGAAACGCGACAATGACTGGGGTCACTGGCAAGCCTTTGTTAAGTTGTACCTGTGAACAAGCTCCTCTTCCCGGGGTTCTCGGAGGTGTGTATCTTGTGTCTCCTGCTATGCATGTGGTCTATTAAGCTGGCTGCTCCTGGGCTAATACGGGACCAGAATATGTTGTCTAAAGGGCTGGACTGGAAAGCCAAAGAAAGAAATGTGACAAATTGGAGTTTCAACTCCATGATGGAGATCGCATTTCTCACCTGTGATAATGTCAGACTCAGTGGCTGAGAACTTCGTGAGATTAGCACTTTGCTGAACTCTATTCAGTCTGGAAGTCAGGGACCATAACATAGTCAGAAGATATATTTAGGGTATAAATGATTTTCTCCTCAAGTGCAAACACACAGTTGAAAGAGTTTTAATTCTGCTGTGGCCAAAGTGGTTCAGGGGAACATCATCCCAGTTTTCAGTGTTTATACCAGAGCATGTGCCAGACTGTCTCTGCCTCAAAGATTCCTCTGACTTGTTTGGCCTTTAAGCCAAAACAGTGGTTTGATCTCTCTTGTTTTCCACTGCTGTATTCTTCTTCAGGAAAAGCCTATCCATTTGAGCTGTCTACACCTTTCTTGCAGGATGATGTCAGGAGCTACACGAACAGACAAACCACGAACAGACAAACTTGATGCTCTTCTGGTCCTTGTAAATGTACTGTGGTAGAGGCCATCTGCTTGGATTAGTTGTTGAGCTTGTCTGGCCCTGATGGATACAGCTTAGAAGAATCAACTGCAATTCATGCTTAGTTAAAAATGCTTTTATGTCCTTACGGGATCCCAACTTGTGTGAGGCTGATGAAATTTGAATCTCGACTGTTACTCATTACACACCTGAGATACTACGTGGCTGCTTAGCAAAGGCTCGTGCTAGCTGGCTGCTGTCAGTTTGGGGAGCTAACCGGCTCATCCCGAGTTTGCAGAGACTCGGTTACTGCTTTCTGTGTAAGTTTTGGATACTCGTGTAAGATGCTTGCCTTTGAACTCAAATTCCTTGAACAGGTTGGAGATAGCACATGCGTTTAAGCTATTTCCCCCACCGAAAGTTACTGTGCAGCTGCAGTGGACAGAAGTGCAGGGAAATGTGGAAGGGGGAGAAGGAGATGAGAAGTCGGTAAAGCGTCGTCTAAAGCAGGACTTTCCAGCTGGTCAGAGCTCTGTTTGCTGCATGCTCAGGAGAGTACGGGAACAGCAGAAAGCTCTGCTTGTGTGTGTAGGAAAGAAAAAGACAGCTGTTGTGCTGCCTTCGGCTGAATGAAACCTGATTGCTGGGTTGGTTGCCCTTCTCCAGTTATTAGAATGACCATCTGGGAAGTCAGTAACAATTAGTCATTGTTTGGCCAGATAGTGCCAGGAATCAGCTGCCTACACAGACTTGCAAATAAGCTGGGGCTTAGCGTAAAACAAAAGAGGAATTTATTTCCAGGGCAGAATGTGGATGTCTGAACATGACGGAATAATTTTATCCTCAAAGATAAGAACATGTGAAGAACTGTAACTTTTTAAATATGAGCCCTGACACTTCTCCCTATGATTTATTTTCCCTCTTTCTTGTCAAAGTAACCATTCTCAGAGCTTCGTGCTGCACCCTCTCGTGGTGGCCAAAGGCCCCGACTTCTACGGGACCAGAATACGCTGCTGGCGCATGGAAGAGGGGGGCAGAACAGGGTTTGTGTGTCTTGTAACCTTCATGCTTTATGCGTTTCTTTTACGTACCGGTACACATCAGAGCTTGGAAGTAGTAGCCAGGAAAGCTGGAAGAGTAGCAATGAGAAAAAATGACAGCTCCGTGGCTACCTGGGTCTGCTGCTTTCAGCTATTCCTCTGCCTTGTGAGGAACGCCAACTGCGTTCGCAAGAATACACTCATTTACGGCTATGAGTAGTGTATTAGGATAAGATTCCAAGGCCTCTTTCCCCTGCAAACATGACTGTTTCGGCTTCACACAGGAAGGAATTTTGGTCCTTTATCTGTCTGCATGTAGTGTAAGAATTATCTCCTTGCAAACACAGCAGCCCCGCTTGTGTACTGGCTACTGACCGCCGGTGCATTCCACGCAGGCTCAGAATGTCAAAGGCTTTTGTGCTCATCTCTGATGAAACTGTCTGTTTTTCTAATGGGATAAATTAACAAATTTTAAAGCCTTCCTCATAGGAAAAAATTGCTGTGCAGCCACCTACGGCACCGTGCCCCGTGTTATTTGCTCTAGATGTTAGAGTCAATTAAAAGAAAAAAAAAAGTGTTATATTCATGACCTATTATTTTTAATCCTTTTAATGGTATTGATTTTTGGTTTAGTCCTTTTTAATTTCTGTTTGGACTTAAAGTGGTTTTACATTGATTTTGCTTGTTATCTTGTTTCAAGTACCCTTTTTTATGTTGATTTGTCATGTAATTTTGGTTGCTTACCTTTCAGTTGTGTGTACTCAAATCATATAGACGTGTTTATTTTCAGTTCTGTTACATTTTTTTCTCCTATTTCTTTTCTTTTATCACTCTGTTGTATGTTGTTATGTCCTATCCATTTTATCTTCATTTTAATATCTCTCTCCTGTGCTCTGTAAATTATAAGATTTTGGTAATATTTTGTTGTGAGTTGGTTCCTGCTTTGGGGTTCCCCCCTCCCCTTTTTTCTAATAGAAAAACAGTTTTTGTTGGAATGGAAGTTTTTCATTCTAATGGACTGTGGTCACAATTCACACTATACTGTAGTTACTAAGCACAAAAGTCTGTACCTATGATACCTTAATTTAAATACTCTAAAGTATTCAGTTTTAAACTTAGAGGTCAGCATTAAAATTGGGGTTAAGTAAATAAGTAGTAAATTTCTTTAGATAAAAATTTGAAATGTACCACCTAGACAAATATGACAGATTTCTTAATGTCCTCATGAGCCTAGATTTTGTATATTCACTGGTGAAGCTTTGAGAACCTCAGTGCAAGTACGAGCCCATTGTTGATGACCTAAAAGTAGGAAAACTCGGTGATCAGGTGTACATTCAATGCTTTCAAAATGCTTTGGCTTGTTTGAATAGAATCAAGTGCATGAGGGGAAAGTAGGAAATACAATTCAGATATGAAGGGTATAAGGAAAGTGAAGTGACTGAAGTGTTCATGGCAAAAAAGTATTTTTAATCTGTAAAGCAGGTTTCAAGGTTAGTCAAGTGTGCCAGTTCATTTATTCTAAAGCTCCTATTGCTTCGATTTTAATAATCATTATGCACTATGATAGATTATTGTTAATAAGAAATGTATTGGATAAAATGAATAGCTAATGGTATCACTTTTTAAGTGCTGTCAAATGCATTCTTCAAAATGGAATTAAACAGTCTGAACCTTATATAACTCTTCTCAGTAGGCTGAGTACTAGGAAAGTACAAGGAAAAGAAAAGAAGAGAAGAAATTGAAATGTTTGTTGCCTCCCACTAAAAATCAAGCATCTCACTATTATAGCCTTATTAATTAGAACCTGAAATGTAAGGCTGAGCCTTGTTCTCATCTATACAAAGGGTAGAGGCTTGAGTGAAATACACAGATAGATGCTTTACTACAAAAAGAACGCAGGGACTGCAGACAGGCATCATTTCATTGTTCATAACTTACCACACTTACTCTCCCTGTCTGCTACAAGTAGAAGTTGTGTACTGCCAAAATCAGCACACTGAAGGTTAGTAAAGAAAATTATTTGATATTATTGCACTTCCACTGTCCCAAACGACTTAATTTTCCAGAAAAAGCAGCTATGAAGAACTGTAAAAATAATAGATAAGATATGAATAGGTGATCCCTTCCAAAACAGTCTCAATGGCATCTCAACTGTTCTGGTGAATTCAAGAAACTTTATTTCATCTCCAGTTCAATTCCTAAATAAGTCAATCTTTAAGAACCCCTTTTTTCTTTTCCACCGGTGGGAGATGGAATGCTCTTAATGGTGCCTTAAAAACCTCAGCTAGCCTCCTGTCCTGCCGTTAATGGGACTCTGCAGCAGATACCTGTCACAACCCCATCTGCTCCTCCATGGCCCGTCAGTGCTGGTTCTGCCTGGAGACCGAGCAGCCCCTCAGCTCTGCGTTGCCAAGAAGGAACTGGCCCAGGACCTCGGTTCCTGGCTGGCAGAAGCTCTGAGGCCTCTTAAGTGCAGACACAGCAAACAGGTTGGAGGATAGCAAGGGGAAAAAGTGCTAGAAAATAGTCAGAAAGGGAAGGGCTCTCCCAGAGCAGCCACTCATCGATTTCCCTCCCACATCCCCTCCCGGAATTTGCAGGGATAGACACCAGGCGGCAATTTTCACTCTTCCTTTCCTCGCAACCAGGAAACAAATTAAAAATGCAAAGTTTTTGTGTGTCCTCTTAATCCGGAGTATATCTTCGCTCCCTCTGTCTGATAGACATGGCGCGCAAGGCACTGTTATCTTTGTGTGTTCGGTTTTCTTGACGGATGCCTACTTTAGCCATGGCAAGCAGTATTTCAAACGAGGGTGATTTTCTGCGCAGGTGTGCTCTGATGAACCCCAACGTCCTGCAGCGGCTGGTCGCTGTGGGTGGTTGTCCCTGTTCCTCACCTTCTGCCTCCCTGATGGAGAAGGAAGTGGCGAGCAGAAGGTGGCTCCGTGGGATCTGGCTGTACGGAGAAGCGGTGAAACATCTGAGCAGCGAAGAACGCGGCCCTTCAGGTTTGCTACCAGGATATTGTCTCAGCAGTTCACAACTTGATGCAACGGATTATCCTTCTATCCCAATACAATGTCTAATTTTTCTTGGCAATATTAAATGATCCATTGAGGGAGTGGGACTCTTGTAAAATTTTTTTTTACTGTCTGTTACAATGCTATTTTTAAAGGGACTTATAGCTACCCAAAAGCCTTACTTAAACCACCGGTGTATTATAAAGTGAGATAATTCCTTCAAAACTAAACCCGAGCAGCAAAGGATAAAGAAGTGAAAGGTGTTACATGATGTGCATACACGTGTGCCGTGTCATTGCAAGTATCTACAAAGGGCTCCTTTATCCTTTCTCGTGCTCAGCAATCCCGTCGGGCTGCAGAATAACAGCAATCAAGTCACCTGTCTGGGGCAGATTGCCTGTTTGTTGGCTTGCTTTTTTCTGAAATTCTTTTAGTCTACAAAACCCTCTGTGGTACTTGATGTGATCAGGAGTCTATTTTCAGAGTGTGTCTTTTAGAGTAAATAATCTCACTGAAGCATCGAAGGAAGCTGTTGCCATTTTCCTTTTTCCTAGCTGCATGTTGGCCACATCTGCTCCTCCTGGATGAGCGCAGAAATCCCGTAAGGAAGAGGTGCGGTGGCACGGCAAAACAGGAGGCTGCTTTTCATGTCCAGATTCAGCTCTTGCCATTAATGTGCTCGCAGGCCAAGGTATATAAATTGCACAGAGCAAACTGCTGGGAACGGATTTTTTTAAACAACCTTTCTAACATTTAGTCGTGCTGAAATGTTAAAGTTTTAAAAAGCGTTGTACTTAAGGTCTTTTGACCAGGTTAAAAAAGTCTGGAAAAAGGACCAGCTTGTTCTCCTGACCACTAATTCAGCTGCCAGAACAGAAAATAGTAGGTGTTAAACAATTTAAAAGCCTAGCCCAGACTTCTGAAGAGTAATTTAATGGCCTGTCGAGGTGGTTCTTAGTTGTCAAAGGAGTAGATTTTTCTTGGGCAACTCAGATGTCTCTGTGAATCAAATTTCAATGTCTTCATTTGTGTCTTCTTCAATTGTCAGAAGAAGGAGCTTTCCAATGCAATGTTCCTGTAAGAACAATACAAAAAGGGGCCATTTTTTGATACAAAATTGCATGGAAAACTATATATATATTTTTTTTTTAGTCCCTATTATTTCTGGCTTTTATTTGCCACGATATTCCTGATGTTTCTTTCTTTGTTCTTCTCTCTCTTTAGTGATGCCCCTGGGCAAAGAAAACAAGGTGTACAACACCTACAATCATACTGGGAAACAGAAATTAACCTCATTTATCCGTGAACTTTTTCCCCTTAAGTTTAATTCAGGGGATCCAGAGAAGCAGCTTTTGTGAAAACAGACTGCATGAACATTTTCTGTGAGCGAAGATGCGATGCCATACTGCAGTTTAGCCTGACCTTGACTTGAGACTGCTGTTCTCCCTAAATGTTTCTTTTTGCCATCCATCTTCAAAGAGCCAAGGGGAAACCTTGTCTTCTTTGAAGTCAGTGGCAAAACCCCCATTGACTCGATTAACATCAAGATTTCACCCTAGGAACATTTCAGCCCTTGGAGAGTTTGAAGCAGTTACAGACGTCGAGATGCAGTTTCTGAAATGCAGAACAAGAAGCCATCCAGCCATCAGACTGCGCTGGAAATATCCTTACAGCTGCTTCTTAAGTTTAGCTCAAAATTATACCATGCCTGCTGTAAGGTTGAATTCTTTTGCATCTGTTAAATTGCTTTGCATGAAAGTGTAGTTCTCAGGTGCCATGGCAACAATGTTTTCTAATCTGATTTTAAATTTTTACGGTGCAATGCATAAAATATTGCTACATTTTCTAGTTTTTGATTTATAGGTGGGAGTAAAGTTAGGGATAGCAATTTAAAAGGCATATGATTCTGTAGAATTAAATGCTTTCTTTTTTAGATGATATATGGAAAATGATTTTTTATATTATTTTCTTATGAAAGTAAGTAGTGATTGGCTAATTACACATGTGTAGGTTGTGGCTGGCATTTGAGGTGCTAATAGCAAGTAGTATTTCTAGACGCTATGTAGGACATCTACCACTGTCTCCAGATAGATTATAGAAAATACAATTGTTTCCTGTATTTCCACATATAGAGCATATATCTGTAAATATGTGTCAAATTCTACCTCTTACTGAATATGTTTAGTGACTCAGCACTGTGGAGGTAACTTCATTGTTTTAAAAATGATTCTGAAAGACCTGCTAAAATGCATAAAAATGGCTCTTTTCCCAAGAAAGCTAAAGATAACACTTAGATTTTAACCTTGTATTGTATCATGCTCTTAATATAATCTCTAAGTCATTATGTTTCCAGAAATGTTCTGTGAAGAAAATCCCATTGTGCTTAAATGATTGTACATGTGAAATGTGTCGTGGTCAGTATGAAGCCTCTATTATCAATTGAATTAAGTTGGCATAGAGCACATTCTGCAATTCAGATGTGCAAGAATGTCCCTGAAAGATGTCAAGCGCAATTCATCTCAACATTTGACCCCATGCCCATTACACCTACCTGCGACGGGATCACAGTCTGTGCTAATATACAAACTTTGAATTTTGCTTCAGTTGAGTTTTATAATTGGAGAAATTGGGCTTTTAGGCGGAGGGAGGACACAAAGGAACTCTTTGCATGAGGAGAAATAAAAGAGGAGAAATATTTGGGTAGTGTTATAATACATCAATTAACTTTTTAACTAGGTATGCATGACTTGCTGTTTTGACCGAATAGCCCTCCTGTGAACCTTATTCTTGTCCCTGCATTATGCCTGCTACCTTTATAAAAGTACAGCCAGTGTCACAAAGAGATAAGAGGAAAGTAAGCTTCCTGCTTCAAAAATCAGTGAGCAAGAAGCCTAGTGTAGGAAGAGAAATCAGAGCAAACTACATTGTAGAAATTCCAAATAGCCTTTGTGTATGAGGTATGTAGGGACTCCATTAACAGGGGAATGATGTGAGGTGATGTTTGATCTCAGTCCTACTGAAAAAACAACTTTTGATCCATTTAAGAAAGTAGGGATGCATGTGTGTGTTGGCAACGATCGCTTCTGTTTCTACCGAATTAGGTTTTCATTGGCTTCATGTGTACAAAGGCAGTTGGCAGATGACAGGTATGTGTGAGTTTTGCACTCGAATGCGGAGACGGCACGGAGAAGCAATAAAATCCCTAGCAGTCTCTAGTGTATGGATCATTATTGTATGCTTTATAAACATTTTAGCCATACATTTTTATCTTTTTTTTTTTCATTTTGAAGGTAGTGAATTCTTGTTCTTAAAAATGCATTTGTCTAAGCTGTAACATTGATAAAAGCAATTTGTTTTGGGTTTTTTAGCTGACACCTTGTATTGTGCAAAGTCACTTTGGATTGTGTCACTCCTGGTGAACTGTATCATAGAATAAAGCAAGACTGATGCAACCTGACATCACATGCCACAATGTGATTTTTCAGCTAAATTTCTGAGCTAATTTGTTTTTCTCAAAGTTGTAAATTCCTCAAACTCAGTCTTTCTGTGAAGGGGGAAGTAGCTTTGAATGAATTGCATTCATTAAAATTCAGTATTACGAAGGGAGAAAACAAAGCTGTTTTCCACTAGTTGTCTTAGTCTGAAACTTCTTTTTGAGAAACTCAACTTCATCTTAGTTACACATCTGCAAACCAAGAGTAAATACACTGAAACTAACACCTTATAACCGTTAAAGCAGAGCAGCTGATATTAAGTGTAAGTCCTCAGAAGGAAGCACTAAAATCCACATTTTGTAACTAAGAATTACTGCAATTCAATTTTGCAGAAATCTCAAAGCATGTACTTAAAGGAAATGGAAGCTTAAGCTGCTCACAGAATACTGAGAAAGTAGGTGCGTACTAATTTTCTTTGTAAAAAGAAAAACTTTAAAATATGTCTTAACATGAATATCAGAAAAAGTGTGTGGCTCTATTTCTTCACTCTTAAATACTGGACCAAAATGAAATTACTTGTCAAATTAAATTTTGTCCTCCATTCTAAAAATCTATCATTAATATTACTGAAAATCTTAGTTCAGAGAACAATTACATTAACAGAATCTGTGTACTTATCACAGAGTTTTTTATTTACAACTGTTGCATCAGCTTAGTACATACGTGTTTATCTAGAAATTAGAAGATACGCCAACAGAAAATCTGGAATCGTACATGGTGGGATTTCTGGGATAAAAAATTGAGAGCTTTTGAATTGCCTAAAGAAGTAGGTCACAAGTAAGGCATCGTAGGATAATAGAGCTTCCATTCAAGTAACGAGAAATAAGAAAAGCTCTGCACCACTTTGTATTACGTTAGATTTTTGGTTAGTGTTTGAAAAGGATGTATGGCTTTGGTTTTCTATTTTGTTCTTTTTTATACTGATATAACTGGGAAAAATTGTCTCTGAAATCATGGCATATCAGATGATTGAATAAATAAATTCAGTAAGATATTTATTTTACATTTTCCCCCATTATCTAATTTGTGTTGTATGTATAAACAAACGTGTTTCCTCTTAGTCACGGCAGCTTTCCTCCAGAGCCAGGCATATTAACCTGGGCTCTGCAGTGCTGAGTTTTGCCTAATCTTTGTGTGTGTGTGAGTGAGAAACTTCTATAAAACTTTGAAACCTGGAAAAATAAAAAAGCATTGCCAAGTAATGGGAGGGAAGTAATTTTAATACCAGCCAAATGTAAGCGTTGTGATTATTTTATGTGTTGGTGTATGTAAACAGCAACAACAATCTTCACTATTCCCCCTTCTGCTGGGGAAGGATTAAACTCCACAGTAGGATGTGCTTTAAAAGCTACTTTCATGCATTTTAATCAAAGAAAATAGGTTATCACGTTAGAAATGGGCTGACATAAGCTCACAAGGACAAATGTATCGTGTCTCCTACGTGTTCTCTTGGCAGTGAGTGCTGGAGCTGCCAAGAGCAAATGGATCGAGAGAAGTGAGGAAAAGGAAAAGCGTGCAAAGATGACTCGTTTGCCAGCTCACACAGTTGTTCTAGGACTGCTCTTTTTAGTTTCAGATGATTCCAAAATAGGCATTGCTATACATCAAGTGTGTTTGGTTTAATGGTTACAAAAGCAGAGGAAGCTTAGAATAACTGCCATCTAAAGTTCTTATGATTTAGAGGCTCATAGAATAGATGTAACTTTTATTTTTTAAAAAAACAACCACCACCACCCCACCCTTGCCTCTCTACAGACTCTCATATATGGGAAATCATTATATTTGATACTGCTACACATTTACTTTATATTTAATTACCAAAAATGTTGATGTAGGTCCACGAAAAATAGTGGTATGTACAAGCAACCTAATAAAAAAGAGTTAAATTGTGGTATAAGAATCTGGGTGTAAGGGCTTTCTTAGGGCAAGTCCTTGATTTCAGTTAATTTTATAGTGGTTGTTGTAGTATAAGTCTGTACTTATAGGTCGTTACAGAGACAATTCGTTTTCCATTAATATATTAAAATATGTTTGCAGCCATAATAAATATTATGGTTTTACATATATAAAAGATTCTATAGGTGAAGCCTGTAACAGGGCAGATCTTTCTTGTTGTGTGGAGAGGATCCTTTTTCTTATATCTCTCACTGCCTCTCATCCAGTGGCAGTTTCTGCTGTCACCACATGTTTTTCTTGTATCTGAAATTTTGATTACTCTCCATGCTTCATGTTCTGAAGTCAGATTAAAAGACGATGCTCCATCTAAAAACAGGGTTTATGCAGCAACCGTCTCTGATACTAGTGCCTTATGATACTCCACAAGTGTGAGTACATTGAATTTTTCCATTCAAGTTACGTGAATGTTAACAGTTTTACTCTGCTGTAGAAGATGCCATAATGCCATATCTGGTATTAGCAACCGAACGCATAACTTGCTTTATGGCTTACCTAGAAAGAATCTGCTTGCAGCCCAATCTGGGGATTATTAGCTCAGGCTATATCAGCCTTCATCTTTTTGCTTCAACAGCTCCACAGTTCAATCTCTGGCATGTCAGCAAATATGACAGCTGTCGCAAATATGCTCGGTTTAAGATAAGAGACCTATTTTCAGATCTGCTAACAGTCAGGTGTTGGAATTTGAAGTAGTTCAGATTTCTAGTAAAGCAGATAATGTGTTTGAAACTATTTGCATTTTTCCCCAAACTGCAGATTTTCTGCAAAGATTTTCCTGCCTCAGTTGGAAAAATCCCCTGAATCCAGCATATTAGAGTGTGACCACTCAAGCCCCTCTTCATAAGCAAACCTTTTTCTTTGCCCTGCATTTCCACTCTGAGGATCTATCACTAAAATTGCTGCTTCAAATACACCCTCTGGGAAATCAATAACAAATCAAGCAGCTATTCAGTGAGATTCGGTGATGTACCCAGGTGAGGCTGCCAAAATCTCCGAGAATAAGTTGTTGATTATCAGGATGGCAGCAGAGATCTAGCGGTGGTGGTATTCAGGCTGCTTTGATAGGTTCACCTACATCATTTGGGAGGATGAGCGCTGCCTCAGTAGTTCGTTCCCGGGACACTACCTGGCTGTATCTACCCGTGTTTAATGAGATTCAGGTCAAGCATGTGAAGTACCACGTAAGAACATTTTAATCTTGGGCTTGTACTGTTATTTCGTGCTTGGTTTGGGTGATATGGATCAGATTAAAACATATCTACTTTCTTTCTACTGGATCGTCTTCACGGCTTTTGGTGGCTTGCGGTGAAATGGGTTGCTAGAAGTTGGGGAAGTAGTAAATGAAAATCACCAGAAAATCACGCTGGCGTAATTCAGAATATTTGCCCACTGAGTTGATATTCTCAGCAGAGAAACCAAGAAACAAATTGACAGGAAAAAAAGGGTGTTTTCAGTAGTCGATTCAGAGCATTGAAATAATCTGCCAGTCTATGGCAGAGTTCTCTAAGCTCAGCGGAGATTTGCATCAGCAGTTTGGTGGAGGAAAATTTACCCCGCTGTGTCAAGCTGTGCCTACTCTGTGTGACTGGTGGATTTTGTAGGTAAGTGTTATTTTCATTAGTGCTGTGGTTCATTTGACAGAGGTTTACTATCCTTTTCACTTCGTAGCTGTCGGTTGTCGGTGTAAATCTGCGTGTTTTCCTATAAATATGAGGAACTATATTAATTTACCTTATTAAGATTTCAGCCTGCTGTATCTTAATATATTAGTTCAGATAAAAGATAAAAGCAAGAATGAACACTTTCCTGTAATGAGTCAATCTATACATTAAGTACTGCAAAATAGCTGAGATACAATTAGTATGTTTTTTCCAAAATTTGTTCAGAACTTTGAAATAATATCAGTTCTGATAAATGGAATATGATAACACATCTTTGCATTTAGCTAACATGTCTCTTGGGCTTTGGTTGTGAAAATAGGCACTACTCCATGGAGAACACATGCTTTAAACTGCAGTGTCTACAGCAATCCTTTCATTAACATCACAACTCCCCTCAGAAATGCAGCACCTGTGAGATCATAAAACTTTTAACTGGGGCACAGCCATAGTACACGACTGTTAGCTTCGGATGAGTGAAGTCTGTCTGACAGCATCGCCTGATTCAGCCTAATCAAGTGTCAGACCTCTTCAGGCATGAAAAAAAGATGCATTTAGAATCTTAGGAACATAAATAATACCTTTTTCCCCTCCTACAATGTTCACTCACACCAAACAGAAGCTCTTATGAGACCTTTTATGCTTTTGACATCACAGACAGAAAATATGACATTTGTGGATGAAGTATAGCACCTACATACAATAGTTTGACTTTGCTTCTTGCAACAGTATTTCTTTGCTGTCTTTCGTAAATCACTTTGTCTTTCTGTCTCTCCATATTTTCAATGTGTATAGTGAAAAAAGTTAAAAAGAATAGTTAAAAAGAACTTTCCAATATCCTTACGTTTCATATATCTAATCAAATGAAAAATGCCATAAGCAATGTATGGAATAAAAGGATTACTTTAATGTGCGACTACTTAATACTTGACTCAGTTGTATTTCCAGTATCTTGGTGCATGAGAACTTCCAAGTTGTTACTGATCACTGAAAGACATTTCTTCTTTTCCTGACCTCTGTGGTACCAGCTCTTGAATGAAGAGCTCACTCTCGTATCTTGAAAAAAAAAACCCAAAACCCAACATGCTTAGGAGCAGGAGCATGAGCTTAGGTGCCCCAGCACTCTTCTTTATAAGTTTTCAGTATTCACAGATGAAGAATGCCTGGTAATTAGTAAGCCTCTTTGAAAATGCTCTTAACTCTGCATAAAATGCCAATTCAGTACATGCAATATTCTTAAAAGACAACACAGCTAAAGACGCGGGTGAGGAAAGCATGAGAAAACCATACTTTATCTGCTAACGCCTAGATTAAATCTGAAAGGTGTCTCTCCCCGCCTCCAGCTCTGACACACACCTCATTAGAGATTCCGTTTCCCGCATCCCCGTGCGCGTCGGGTTGCGCTCGTCAGAGCAGAGCCTTTCCGAGCAGGGCGTTTCCGCTGTCTCTTTCGGAACACTGAGGGTCCGGTCAGACTGCGATGCCCCCTCCCTCCAACGCACTCAGGCCCTCCCCTACGTAAGAGAAACATTTATTGGGGGGCACATGACGTTTTGCTAGACGAAAACACTATCTCACGTGTTTGACTGGTTAAGCCGTGCCTTGCAGCTTCAACGGGAGGGGAGTTTCCCCTCTGCTTCCCGTGGTGATTCAATGAGCGTGTTCCAGCACTAAGTGTCCCCATCCAGGGAATTTTACATCTTAGATCTGTCTGTGTCCGAGCAGGATGTTGTTTATTCATTTCAGGGCTGCATTGGGCTGGCGTGAATCTATTCCTCCTGAGGACTAATAATAATATGCATCAAATGGCTCTTAAAAAATTCAGCTGATGAAAACTGGAAACAATCATCATTCCTTACTAAACTTACGTGCAGTAAAATAATGCTATCTCTCGGCCTTTGTGTTCTTGGTGTGTTCTGCCAAGGTTAAATAGTTTGTCAGAAAAGAAAAGAAGCTCCAAAATACACTGGGAATATCAAACCAGTAGAAAAGAGATGTGCGTCTCTTTTGTTGCTCTGAGGCAGGACAGATTGAGTGTTCAATAATAGCTTTTATTCTCTTCTAAGAGGTGTTCAGGCACTATGGAAACCATTTCTAATAATCTTGTCTTTTGTTTCCCTTTGTTTGTTTTTATTGGCAGGCTTCTGATTTCCAAAATAATTGGAAAACTGTCAACATTTGTTAATGTAAAACTTAAACATATATACATAATCTTAATAAGTTTGGGTAAATGGGCTTAGTACTTTTTTTTTTTTTTTGAAGTTTAATTAGAAAGGGGTTTATAGAGGAGATTACACCAACTATCTGCCTGTGATAGTAAAAGTCAAAATAAGGGTTCTGTTCTTTCCTTGGTAATTTTGAATATCCACGACAGCTCTCCGGTATCCTGATGAGAGATTTCTTTCCCTGATCCCCCTGTTCTAAGGAAGGTTGCTACTCTGTCCTAAGGACTGCTGGAAGTTGCACTCTTT
>NW_010527486.1:27715-34213 GCF_000687285.1 Phaethon lepturus
CTGTAAAGTGAGTTCCTTTGGACTATCGGAACTAATGAGTCTTGTTGAGTGGCAGACTGGAGACTTTTATTGGGATATCTAGATTTGCCAGTTACCAGGATATTCTTGTTAGCAGCTACCGCATGTAGATAATTCTGTGCGGGCATCCAGAACTGACTACAAGAATATTTTTGACTAAAAACCAAAATACAACCTAAATCATCACAGATGCGTCTTTTACTTCTGTGCACATATAGGTCTGACGCTTCTTGATCTGCTGACACACAAATGTGCTTTCTTACATTTCTCTCTTCTGAGGAACATACTCTTCTTTGTCTATGGTCCTGCTGCTGTGCAATTGGTTTAATTTTTCTACAGGCTTAATGTCATGTTATGTCCTTTTTACTGCATTTCAGTAGACTCTTACCCTTCCTCAGTGACTTCAGGAGAGTTAGCAAAAGTTTTCTGTCTTTTATAAATGATGGAACTTAAATGTTATTGCCTCACCCTCCTTCGTCGGTGGATAATATTTGTATTTCTTGTTAAATATCTTTTTTCTATAGTAGAAGAAAATATTTTGCATACTTGAAGTTTATTAACCCAAAATAAGGGAGCGGCATGGAAAATGAAAATAGAAATACTGAAACCTACCCATCGAAGCCCTACTGAGTATTTATTTAGCCACATTGTGCCTTAGTTTTTCATTTATATGTAGTCTGACTGTACCACAGAAAGAGTCTATTTACTGGTGAAGTTCCCTGAACTTTTGAGTTGAAGGACTTGATGGAAATCCAAAGCGAGCAAGCTGTAGAAGGTGGAGTTGTAAATGGCAGATTAAAAATGAAGACAATTCAGTTGCAACTGAACTGCTTTACAATTAGAGGGCAGGCTAGACGCCTTTTCTGGAATGGAGAATGCCTGTACTTGTGAAGCTGCCACCTTAATCTAATTTTCTTTCTTCCTAGAAATAAAGAAGTAAAAGCAGTGCCAAAATATTGCTTCTAATGTACCTGTGCGCCATACCTCTATTATTTCTACTTGAGAATAAGCCACCCCTAGCCTTTTGGAATCGCACCTCGCCATCAATGGCTACAGATATTTATGGAATATGTTTCTATCCTGGCTGAGATACAGCTTCAGTGAATTTGCCTACCCTTGGAATTAGGGATATGGATTTAGCACTTGCGTAGCTAGCAAGCTGGCACATAGTCATGAATCAGGTCATTTTCCATTCAAATGTTAAATTTGCACCAGCAATTCATGTGCAGATGGAGGTATAAATTGTACCCCAAAAATAAAGCCTAGCATTTGAAAATGTGCATTTTAAATGCAAGCAATTATTCTTTACCATATCCCACCTATGGTCATGTACAGGGAAAGGAGGAAAAAAAGGGGAAGGGTGCTGCAAATTTCTTAGATCAATTCTGAATACTGGAGCAAACAGGTTTGGGTGAACAAGGTAAGAACCTGTAATTCTGCTGACTATTAATGTGGTTAGATGCTGTTCATGCTCAACTTCCACATGAAGTTTGGAGCTTTTTCTTAGAAAACGGGTTTTTTCTGGCTTTTAGAATCGTCTGTTCTGGACTATACAATTAGTCCGTCTTCTTGGCTTCTTTACTGAGCTTTTGGGAACATATCCAGCACAGATTTAGGCATGTGAGTGATTTTATACTTGAATATTTCGACTGAAGCCAAAAGGAAATACTAGCATTTTATAAAATAACGCACATGCATAAACCTCTGCAAGTTTGTGGTCTTGATCCCTGAGATGATTTCCAGCTTCAGCTGGATCATTGATCTCAATCTGGTGTATTTGATTTCTGCATTTCCCAAATTATTTGCCATGAACTTGTTAGGTTTATTATTTGTGTTATAAACAACTCTGCTGGCTGTTCTCTCTCTGTGCATTTGTAATATAATAGCCGTTATTCCAGGCTCCGCGTAAACGTCAGGAATCCCGTGCTAGCCCATCAGAAAGACGACAGACTGGCAGGCTTTTGCATTGTCACCTTAACCCTGCCACAGAGCAATGGCTGTGGGATGGTTCCACAGCTGAACCTCTGCAGCTGTGTTGTGCCTGCGGAGAGCTTCAGCACCCGCGTTTGGGATCAGGCGGACGTTGGCACAGAATGTTAATGAGCTTATGCAAGGCCACACAAACACGTATGTATTTACATCCGTGTGCTCACGGGCTTCTTTAGGACGTGTAAAGCGTCACAGAAGCATGTTGTGTTAAGTAACTTGATAAAGAAAGGATGGTTGATATTTTAGGTTTATGCTGCAGCCACAGCATTTGACAGTTGCTTTATTGGGAGAAAGATTTTTGCCACCTTCTGGGAAACTACCTATATTTAAAACATGGAAACCTGAAGATACCAGTAACACCTTCCAAACAAGTGTGCCCTCAACGTGCTGTGAGAGAGCAGTAGGGTTATAGTTACAGCTGACAAATACATGAAAGCTGTTTAATTCTCTGTGACCGTTATATTTCCATGAATAACAGTTGAAGCCTGTGTTTCTCAAACGTTTAAAGTCAGAGGACCAGCTATGCTTTTTAAAGTATATTGCAAAAAGAGTCAGAGCTGCAGATAATGTTGGCATGTTGACATTGTACTTTCTATTCATAAGCTAAAATTCAAATGTCCATTTGTTGCTTGAATTTTCTCTCATTAGTTTTCCTCGCTTGCTTGTGGGATTTATAAAGGAAAAAAAAAAAAAAAAAGGCTTTGCAGATCAATTCTGATTTCTTACATGTCATTGGGCTCCAAACAGGGAACACTTGCTTGCCTTGCTTTTTCTCTGTGCTTTTACAGTTCTGAAGAAAATCATTAGTTGCTGGTTTTTGCCTAAAATATAGACTGAAGCCATACAAGCCAGGCAAGGGATTTGTTTCCATGTGTTCCAGGATGAACAGTAATGTATCTTCGGTCTGAGCTGCATTAAGAACCAGATTTTGTGATGCAACAAGTGCCCTCAGATTCTGTTGACACCAAAGAGAGTTTAGATCTCCCTGCACCTTACTGTATCCAACCCTGGGTTTTTAAGACTCTCTGCAGACCCCAGTATATCCCTCTGTTTGTTGACTGCTCCTAATAACTTACAGTATCTGCTACAAGTTTTTAGCAAGTGAGTGAAAGCACTAGAGACAGAAAAAAGATGCTTAAAATCCACCTGTCTTACAGGGAGTGTATCTTTTCAGGTGGGGATAAATGGCAGTTGCAGTGAAACCTTGACAAAAGCTGCAGTTTAATGAGAATCCATCAGGCAGAGCCGCTTACAAACACAGAGCTCAAGCCTTTCGAGGGGAAAGGTGGCAACAGACTGGGTAACAGCCATGGTATCAGCCTGTGTCTGGTGAAGATAAAAAAGAAAGCCTGAGCACAAGCTTTCTTAGACTCCACAAGTAAGAAGGCCAACATGCTGGCAGGAAAAATACAACTTGTTATACGGATTTTGTTCACAAAACCCATTCAGTTAATTTAACACTGCAAAGAACTTGCAGCAACAAGAAAAACAACCACAGAACGCTTTGAGAGTTGTTATTTTGCTGAGGCAAAGGCATTAAGGTTGGATCCTGGTCTTGCTAGGAAAAAATAGGCCAGTGTGGCATAATCTGCTTGATATTATCCATGTACTGCAAAAGAATTGAATATTGTTTTCTTGACAGGAAAAAACATAACTGCAAAAAAAGACATTTTTATCTAGTGACAATAGCAAAAGACTAAGGATGCAAGTTGATAGACAAATTTCTGCTTTGAATCAATCTGTGTGAAAATGTGTTCAACATTGATATGAGAAAACTTCCTCAATGAAGGCTTTTACTGCACGCTTCTTCCATCTACTGAGTCGTAATCATGATATGCATAATATTGGAAGGTTGTAATTGAAAATGTCTTTGGATCATCACTGGTGGCAAAATTTGTTCGAGAGCTATCAGATTAATCTAATAATGCCTATAAGGAAAGCATGAAACTACATTAGAGACAATGCTGTGATTACCTCCCTTCTCTTCCCTTCCCTACAAAAAAACATAAATATAAACATTTTCTGAGTTTCTTTCATGGTAGATTAGGAAATAAACCATCATGCATGCTAAACATTTAAGAATGGGACAAAGTTAAATTTCTGAAACAGAGGAGGAAAATACTGCATGGCCAATAGCAGATATTTAAAAAATCTAATTTCTCAAAACAAGATAAACGCATAAACAAGTATGCTGCTTAAGCTTAGTAAGCCTCTTACTACATTACCCTGCTGGTATTCTTGGGCTGTGATTTTTGAGAATCGGTAGTAATTTGGGCTGTGCCCATTGCTTGTGTTTTCAAGCTGAGACATCTCAAGAAACTGATTTTTTTTTAAAAAAGATTGGACCATGTGTGATGACTATGGGTTTGTCCTCAGCAAGTTTTCTCTTCCACTTTATCTTTCTGGAGAACCCATTCAAAACATATTCCGCTGTCAGACAGCAAATCTCTTGAGTTTATTGTGTGATCATGCCTGTGGGAACAGGAATACTTTCATCTACCCCTCCTCCCCATCTTCTTCCCTCTTCCAATTGTTACTGGTTTTTTTCTATCTCACATTCTCTAAAAAACCTCCAGCGCTTCTGCAGTGTCCCAAACCAGGTCTTCAGAGCTGTACATTATTTTGGAATTTACAGTCTCAAAATAACAGACTGAAAGGCAAAACCTTCCTAAGCATATGAAGTTCACTGCAAGACTTCTTGCTTTTCTTACGTGTAGTTTGAAAATGGGTCAAAGTGGTTATTTTCTCACAGATTTAATAAACAGCCAGTTAGTTTCCTTCTGGTTTATTCTTGTTTCTCTTAATGTCCTGAATTATCAGCTGTAAGCTATCTACTTTGCTGTAATCTTTTCCAGGCTCAGGTAACCTAACTTTACCTCTGCAGTACCAAAGTCAGTAAATTTTAAAGTCCCTAATTAGCTGGGGGTTTACTTTTTTTTTTTAATGAAAAATTAGCAATGTCTATCTTTTGAGAGAACCAAGGACCTTAGTAGAGCACTATCCTTGAACCATATCTGCCTTTCAATGTTTTAAAATGAAGTTTGACTTGAGTTCTCAGACCACATCCTTCAGTCAGCAGGAGCTCTTAACTGTTTTTTTCCTAAAATATATACCTCGAGCTATCTGGGACTGTTTGAAGGTGCTAGACAGGGCAAAATGGCACTCCAACGGGTCAGATTCAGGAAGAATTTTATCTTATAACGTGTTTAATTTTATCTTCTATTATAACATGTTTAATTTTATCTTATGTTTAATACACACCTGTGGTCCCGCGTAGGGAACCACTTGGATCTTACATAGATGTCAGCCATTTGAGGGTCCAGCTGTCCTTTTTATAATTCTCCTGGCTGCTGTTCTATTGCTGAAAATTAATACAGCACAAAAGGCAACGGTAGGTATTGTTCAATAGGTATCAACAACCTTTCCTAGCTAATCCTTCTCTGAGCTGAGCCATAAAAACCTCAATCTCCACTTTAACCTTTTCCTTCGCAAGAATACAATAGGCTAAATTGTATTATTTTGTTCCTGTGCAGTGTAGTGCTGGGACCTTTTTGTCAAAGGGCACTCACAAAAATGTTCCTCTTTAACTTGTAATAAATCCTTTGTCCTCAGGATGCGAGTATTTGCAGACAAGGCAGCAGAAGAGGAAAGACTTTAGAATATCTATCTTTCCTTTCACCTTTAAATAGACTTTTTCCCCAATATTAAGACACAGCCCTGGAGACAAAAATCTATAAATGTGCTTGGAGGGAGGTATTTGTACATGTTTTTGAAAAGTATGCAGAAACTGAATAGCGTTGACCTAAAACTGCTCCCTCTAAGACTAGGATTTTTATTGTTGAATTCAGTGGGTATTGAGTTAAACTAAAACCAAATCTTTTGAAAATCTAGCTTAAAATTTCATTTCATGACATGGATTTAGCTGGACTATTAACTTCAGAGAGCTATGTCGTGGATGCTTCATCTCTCCAGAACACATGCTTCAAATTACTTACATCCTGAAGACAAGCAAAAAATATTTATTAAAAGCCCTGATGTAGATATCTGTAAAAATTAGCGGTTTTCTCCTTATGCAGCTATCATTCTGACAGAGCTAGCTGAGACAGCTAAAAGCTGCCCAGGGCACTAGTGCCATCCACATGCAAGATTGTTGGCCCTGGGATACAACGGGGCTTGTCCCACACACAGCTCGGACACCTTCGAGAGAAAAGACCACGCTGCGTCGTGTGGCCGCGTTTGCCCGGAGCCTGTTCGCAGCCCATTTTACTCAGCAGCGTGGATGGTCCAAGGAAATGTGCCTCCTGTATCCTCTTTCAGTTCTGACTGACAGTAGGAAGGTACGAGGACTGTTTGCCGGCCACTTTTTCAGGAGCGCACACAGAGATTTAAAGCCTTCCTTAATGTTTCTATTTTGGAATATCACGGCCCTCAGAGTGGTTTTTTTCCTAGATTCACATCACAGAACCAAGAATAGAACCCATGTCTGCTGCA
>NW_010527486.1:34244-41642 GCF_000687285.1 Phaethon lepturus
AAATTTATATCCATTTGAAGGGATAATTTAACAAGGTCATGAGAGTCCCCTGAGATATTTTGAGTGTATCCTCCAATCACACTGAAATTAATAGACGACTGTTGAACAACTTGGACAAAGTGACTGGGCTTGCCGGAGTCATAGATGTGACTTGAAGGATGGGGAAATTCACAGTTGGTATGAATAAGTTTTTCTAGCCAAGGAGAAAAGATGACAGTTGAAAGATTTGTCTTTATAAGCATGACATATCATTTCAATAAAAATATTGGTGTCTCAGTTGGGTGAGATGAAAGGACCAGAATAATTCAACCAATGCCCTTCTTTTGCCCCCAGTTACCATCGTGCTAGCGACCATGCAAACTTAAGGTTATATTTTTCATTGGTAAGTCATCACATGTCCCCCATGCTTTAAAAAAAAAAAAAAAAAAGAAATTTGAGACAAGCATTCCTGTCCACTAGAATTTATAATGCAAATTAATGATATCTTTCAGTAATGGATGAAGGGAATCACAGTGGAAAGGTTAGCACAGTATAGAGAAAAGGTCGTTTTATAGGCAGGCAGATGCGCTAGATGTTAGGGAGCGCAAAATTTATAGATGAGCGTAATGCAAGGAATGCCCAGTTTTGGATTATTAGCAGCCTGGAATCAATCAGATAAAATTTCCTATGAAACATCTGTGTATTTGAGTGAGTTTCTTCTCACATGTGGCATTTTCTGAAGAGCGCCAGGGCTCCCTTTCAGTGGATTGCAAAGGAACATTTTAAGGAGCCATCACTTTATTTGAAAAATTATACACGAGGAGTACTAAAATATTGGAGAAATATTGCTGCTTGGACTAATTTGGCAGCCTGCTTAACTGTATGGAGGACTCTACCTTAGCACACTCCTGTGCGAGATGCAATCTTCTGCTTTCCAAGTACGTCTTGTAATGCTGGCCTGCTTCTCTGGCGGTATTCTTATTCAAGGGTACAAGGCAGTGGAAACTGTGCTCTAAGCAAAAGACCTTGGTGGATCTACATCCAGATGTGTGGTTAACATGCAAAGACTATTGTACAAAGGTTAAATAATCTCAAGCAATTTTTACACGTGAATTATGTATTTTGTGCTATTTTTGTTAATGACCGTGCTAATCTTTTTCATACTTAGATGAAAGACATTTCTTTTGGCTTTAATCTACATTATTTGTGGGCCTTTCTATTTTTCTTATTTAACATCTGAAGAAGAAATAGTCTTTTCAAGCTAATTGATAACCTAAGTAGTTTGGGCCTGAAAAATAAACTAGTGGGCACTTTTCAGCTTTTTTGTACCTGCTATTGCATCTCAAACCTCTTAATTATGGAAGACCTCACCATAGAATACCCTTAACAGAGTAAGTAAATTAATTTTGTACAGTAGCATGAAAAATACACAACGTGTTGAATTAGGGTATTTGCCACTGTGAAAAACTTGCACGTGCATCTGGCATCTTGGTCTTGATAAACCTGAGGCCTCCAGTATTTCCACTGTAGTCTGAGTTATTTCCTTTGCCTTAAAATGCTGTAAGTAAATGACTTGGCACTCAACAGAGAAGCAAATTTATCAAATTTAAAAAACCTAAAATGTAAGTATCTCAAAATATTTTTACTTCTAATGATGATTTTCACAAAGATCTATACTTTTCTAGTACAATAACTAGATGAGTTGAACAGGAAATTGTCACTGAAAGAGCAAGAAGAATAGAGATGATACATGGAATTTTAAGGAAAACTCCTTGAAATTATAGGGTGAATATTGGTAATAATGCAAATAGAGAAGTATTTCCAAGATGGAAACGAGGGACGGGACTGAAAAACAACACCCAATTCAACCTTTTACTACAACAGGAATCTGGGAATGTTCAGATCTGGGTCTCGACACAAACTTCTCAGCTTTGACCCTTTCTAATTAAAATGTCACATCACGTAACTGAGGCTGACAACAGAGTACGTCTGGTTTGAACTCTCTGAGCCCTGGTCCCTTCTCGCACCGAATGCTCTAAGTGGATCCCGCCTAATTGCTCAGAAAATATCACTGAACTCTACGCTGCGTAACCCATCTTGCGGCTCCTTTGTAGGAGGGAACAAGGGAAGCTACAAAGACAAGCTCCAAGCCCTCGAACTATTTCAGAGCTGCTGCTCCGCACCTGCGGATTTTGCAGCTCGGGGTGGGTGGGGGCAGGTGGTGGGTCGGTGTTCAGAACGAACCGTTGCACGCAGAATGAGACCATGAAATGTGTTCGGGGTTGCTGCCTCTCTCAGTCACAGCCCCCAAATCATACTCCCTGCCCCCCCAGTATCTTCATGTAGTCACTGCTTCGAAGCTTTTGTTCTCTGGTTTTGTGATAAATACGGTAGCAAATAGTGACGATATGGAAGAGGCTAATTTCACCTGTATCTGTGCTGGTGGCTGTGTTTTACTGTTTCTATATGAAAGACAAACGTATGTGTATGCACTTTCACACATGTACATTTTAATTAATTCCTGCTCCTGCACTAAATTACATTCTATTCTATCTGCAGATAGCGGTTTATAATGCAGAGATAAATTGATACTTGGTCAGGGTACCCAAACATCTTTAGGAAATGGTAAATCAATTGGCACACAATATGAGGTTTTATGACTCAGCCGTTCCTGCCAAATTATGAAGTGAACAATGCGTGTACCTCTCTCTAGACTTGAATATGCTAATGATTAACTGAGAATATTTTCTGAGTGATTTGTTACATTAAAAAGCCCTAAAATTACTTATGCCAATAAGTATGTTATAGTTAAACTCTATATATTATTTAAGCAGTTTGGTTACTGCTAGCATGATTTATAAATTCAATATAAAAATGCTCAGATTTTTCACTGGTTATATTATTAGTCTCTTGATAAAAATTCCTTGCTTTTCTTCCATCTCAAGGGAACTCAATTTAAATATGAATAATGGAAAAAAGCCCGCTTCCAGAAATTTAAACTAATCATGCCTTTTAAGGCAGAAAAACCTTGGGTTGAATTTTGGAGTTAGTATAAAAGATTGAAGTGGTAACAAATTGTCGTGTAACTTGACAGGTGATAAAATGCCGTACACGTTTGATGCAGCGTTAGTGTTTTGAACTTTAGATGTGTATCTCAGTAAAATATGTTTATGAAGATGCCAGTACTTGATAATTAGTAAGAAAGTCATAAATTGACAAATCACAGAAAGAAAAATAGTCTTTAAGTTATTTGCAATGTTTTCCAGTCACAGATTCCAGTAATACTGAGTTGAAAGTAAGTGCAAATACACGATCATGAGAAAGTAGAATTATGATTCTTGAGTAGCTGAAGGTTTGGGGACGCTTTATTGTGGGGAAATAGTTTCAAGCCCATCACTGTAAAGGAAAGGGATGCGTTATGCTAACTTATGTACTATCTTACTGGAAATAGTGCACTTCAAATTTAGGGTAGTTTGTCATCAAAATCAACTACTAAGGCTTTTCTTAGGCAAAGTCTCCTCAGAAGAAGTTCTGCCTGAAAAAACTTCAGGATCTTAAGGCAAACGGCCTTTCGTTAAAGTGAAAAACAGTCTGATGTAGCTCAGCAACATCGTTGAGTCACATTTTTTTGATACAATGAAGTTTTGTGGCCTTTTGAAAAAATCAGATTACTGAGAGTCCTAACTAGGCTCAGGGGTACTAATGCATTATGATCTGTCACAACCGTTTCATTTTTCTGTAAGACACGGTCCTGATGCTTGGGAGATCTTGGAGAGTAGGTGGCAAGTCATTATCAACACAGGCTGTCTTCTGAGTTCTGTAAATCCGAGCCTGCTTTCTCCCGTCTGTTCCCCTGAATGACAGCACCTTCCAAGGGTCATCAAGGCAGCGAAAAGCTGGACAGATTTAAGGAAAGAGGAATGTAAGTACAGACTAGCTTCCATGCTTGATTCTATACCAGGGTGTTTTCAAAAAGAGCAGTATTAAGCATATCCTACAACTGACCTTGCTTTTCATATTAGGTGTGGGGATCTTTATACCCAATGCTGTTTAACTATGGTCAGAACATCTTTACTTTTGTGTGTCCTGATTTCTTTTGATCTTTAGCATCTCCTTCTATAGAGATCTCTAGCATCATCTCTAAAGCTATGGATCTATAGCTTTAACATAGTAAATTGAATTGCTAGGATTTTCAGTAGGTCAGCTTGAGAGACCTCCTTCCCAAGAGGAAAACATGTTTTGATAAAATGAGATTTATTTTGTTGTTTTGCTGTTGCTTAAATCTTGCATGTTATACAAGCAAAGAAGAGTCTCATCGGTGCTCCCATGTGTGGATGCACTAAAGCAAACGTCAATAGTGGTTTAAAGAAAGTGGAAGAAAATACCCAATGGGTTAATTAGGAAAGTTCCATAGCAGGATTCAAATTAGGCTCAATGGGTCATGGAGAAATAGTTCTTATTTATCCAAAACCAGAAGTGGGATTCAAATCTTAATTGTGAGTTTCAAGTAAGTTTTCAGACTGAAAAAAATGACACATTTTGAGTAATTTAAGAAGGTCACTGACTGTTCTGACTGTTGCCTTGAATTTCCTCTGCAGTCCTGCTGTCTGCTACGCCGGCTTTAGTTTACAAACATTATTGGCACTTTGGTAGCATAAGTTTCTTTTCTTCCTCCCTCTCCCTCTCCACGGTGGCTCATGCTTTGGTGAAAGTTTGGCACATGTCCGCTGCCCAACAACCACAGATGCTACCCAGGTATTTCCACTGCTGGGTAATAAAATCCCTCAGTGTGGTGACCTGTGTGTTTCTGAAGATGTAGCTGCTACTGCAAAAGTTGTATTGTTCCTTGCTCAGGGTTGGAAATTTGATATCCTGTCTCTCCTTTCTTTTGCCTTCCTTTCCTTATTTCCAAAAGACATGGGACTTGCTAAGGCAATGGCTGATAAATGAAAATTAGTAATCGCTATAAATAAGCCTACTGTATAAGCAAATTCTAAAATGACAGCATGTCTCTAGTATAACTAACTAGTATTATTTGCACAACTATGAGTAAGGTTGTGTCAGCTCTCCTCTTAATCTGTAAACTGGTTTTGTGGAGCTTAAATCCCAGGACATAGATAAATTTATGATGAAGCTCTGGCTCTATACGTTCAGGCAAGGACTAAATGCTTCATAACATTTTATTTTAAAAGACATTCAGTTATTTTTCATTAGAAGAGATAAAAGAATATTTGCTTACCAATTTATCACAATGTTTTTTTTAGTTTCTCTAACAGACAAATATCTGTGCTTATTACAAAAAAAGTATTTGGCCATTATTTTTTAACAGCTATTAGTATATTGCAAAAGACTGAAGAAGTAAATGACTGTGACATTGTAGGTGATACAGTTATTGAATATACAGAGAAAATACTCTGTAAGCTATTCCCAGCATTTTTCCTTAAACATTTATCCTCACTGAATGCCAAAGCCAGACATTAGTCTATTGCTGTTGCTTCATTCCGGCAGCCTCAGAATCTGTAATCTCTAGTTGCCATTTCTGATTGTAAATCAAGTAATTTAATCTTGAATAACTGAACAGTGAAGTCGGTGTTCTTCATTAGCATACAGCAGATCTTGTGGTGACGATGATTTGTGCAGCCGTGGTTTCAGATGAGCTACTGCGGATCCCTAGTGAGATCCCTTCAGAGGGAATTATTCTTCTTTAAGACCATAATTCAACACTTGCTCCTCTCACCTAAGCTTTGTCTTTTCAAAAAAAAATGAAAATGTGCTCTGGTGGTCCAGAAGCATGATGTTTCCCAGCAGAGGGTCAGGTTCCTGCCCTCCCATCTTTGATTACACAGTTGTCTTAGGAAAACCGTGCCGTAAAATACATTGAATTTCTTGGTTTTCACCTTCAAAAGTTATTGGAATATATGACAAACAGCATCTCTCTCATTTTCCCTCAGCACATGTGTTACCCTCCTTTGAGAAAGCTATGCCTTGGTCAAGTAGGGCGTTTTGGAAGCAGGAGATACTCTGGGAGTTGCAGATGACGTGCCCGGTTGGGTGGCTCCAGCCGGGCGGAAGCGGAGGAAGGCGCGGGTTGGCACACGCCAGGACTGCTCAGGGAAGCTACAGCACCGGGTTCGTGGTGATGCAAAGAGAAGCTTCTAGAGAGTAGGTGGGACCAAGCACGGTTTTCTGAATCCAGGTCTTGAAGTGGCAATTTCCCTATAAGAACACAGCTGGTAGGGAGGTTACTGCTTATAAACTGGTTTTATCTCTCTTCTGGTTTATTTTTTAGTTTTTTCTGTTCAAGAGTGTAATCATCCCAGTTTGCATTCTAAAAACAAATGGGCTTTGGTTTGCTAACAATAAGGAAAAGATCTAGATGGATGCACCCCAAAGCGCTGGGAAGTAGCAGTGGCAGGATTGCTTTGGGAACTGTAAAGGCTGTGTGATTCAGATGATCAGGAAGAACCATATTCAGATTTTTAAAAAATATTTTCTACTGATATGATTTTCATTCAAAAATTATTATTTTGTTTGGCTTCAAATATTCCCTGGGCCACTAAGTATTTCTTTTGTGCCACTTGGCAAAGAGTAAAGAATCTAAGTTCATGGAAAGAGTTGGAACAATGAAATACATTTTTAAGTGAATTTATTTCTTACAAAAATGAATGTAACCAGTTCTTCTTGCCGCTTACATGGACTTCACTCCCTCACCTTTTCTTTTCACAGAAAGACACCTCTTACAGCCTTTATAATAAAACATAGATCGATGCTGTTTTCAGAACAACAGTTAAACTTTTTCAGCTGACGTGTCACTCTGGAAGACGCCATTTCAGATGTGATTAAGCAAAGGAGTCAAACATGCTACAGTAGATTAAGCTTGAGCCAGTCTTTGGGGATTTGTTGAGTGATAGTGAAAAAGAATTTAGCAAATCACCTTGGGATTTGGGATGCTAGTGATTCTACATGCTGTTTTGGGCTGTTTTCATTAATTGCTTTGTGCACTTGTGGTCCTTTTTCTTTTTGAAGCTTGTTATATTTATAAAGTAATGTAACAAACAGGCTGTATTAGTGCCTGATTACTGGAAATAAATAACCATATGTTTGTGAGCAGTCCTTTGGCTACTTGCCATGTCCAAATTATCGTGAACAACCAATGCTATGCAAGCTACCACATGGTCCCTGCTCTAAATGCCTCAGATTAATTTGATCACTTAGTGCATGGCTTTTTGATAAAATGGACTAATATGGGAAATAAAAAATATAGTAATGGTAAATTTTTCTTGCTTTAATGATTGACTTAGATCCCTAAGTATTAATATGGTTTGGGAGAATTCCTGTTTTGACTTCTATTTTAAATTCATAGATATGGGATGACGTTCAGAGGGAATTGGACAAGCTCAAGGAATGGGCCCTTGTGAA
>NW_010527487.1:0-965 GCF_000687285.1 Phaethon lepturus
GGGGGCTGAGGGGCATCACCAGCTGAGCAAGGACCGTCCCAGTCCTGTTCAAAAGGAGCAAAAATAGACTTGGGGGTGGCTTCCTCCCCGGCACCCTTGGGGCAGCACCCACACCCCTTGTGGGTGTGAGACGACCAACCCCTCTCCCCTGCTCTCAGTCCACAGCCCCTACGGCGCGTGCTGCTACAAGGAGATGTTCATCCAGCAGAAAATCCCGGCCTTCCTCACCAGGAGCTACCAGAAGACGCCCTCCCACTGGTCCCGCAGAGCTGTGCGGTGAGTACCCACGGCCCCCACCCAGCCTTCCTCCCTGGAACCCCGCTCCTCACGCTCGCTCGCCCACCTTCCCTACCAGTCGTTCTGCTTTCGGGTATCTGCCAAAAGAAGCCGCCCCCAAAGGGTACTGTGAGTGGGGGTGCCCTGCCCTGGCTCTTTGCACACACGCCTCCCTCCTTGGCGCTTTGTCCCAAATAGCCCCGAAATCCCCCATTTCGGCTGCCAGCCAGAAAAAAGGGAAGGAAGCCAAGGTTTCAGAGATTACTAAAAATCAGCACTTTTGGGGGATGCTGCAGGCATCCCCAGGCTGGCAGGGGAACCCCGGGGCACGGCCCGATCCCGCATCCCCCCAAAAAAAACCAGCCCCTCTCTCCCCCGCAGCGTGGAGCAGCTGAAGGGGAAGAAGTTCTGTGTGGACCCGGAGGAGGGCTGGTTCCAGCGGTACCGGTGGCAGAAGGACCCGACCAGCGCCTCCACGTGAATGCCTGCCACACAAGCTCCATCCATTTGCGTCCCGCAATTATCTGTACGTTCTCATCTCGTTAAGTTACGGAGCCAGCTCCGTCCCCTCCCCTGCCGTCGCCCCCTCCACACTGCCGTACGTCCCTCGACGGGTTTAATTAAAACACCTCGTGCCGACCTGCAGCTGGAGTGAGACGACAGGTTTACTCTTCGCTGGGTGAGGAACC
>NW_010527488.1:0-2221 GCF_000687285.1 Phaethon lepturus
CCTCTGTACAACAGGTATGAGGATCTGGACATGGGAGAACAGTCCATGGATGAAGTGGATGACGGTCCAGATAGATACACTACAGGTGCTGCCAAGGTCAGAAAGGCCTACCCCCTGCATCCCGACCACCCCCATGAGGAAGAAAAGATGGGTTATAGATGTAGGTGACTCCCTTCTGAGGGGAACTGAAGGTCCAACATGCCAGACAAACCCTCCTCTTAGGGAAGTCTGCTGCCTCCCTGGGGCCCAGGTTTAAGACATCACTAGGAAACTTCCTAGCCTGGTGCAGCCCTCGGACTACTACCCGCTACTGCTCTTACATGTGGGTGGAGATGAAGCTGCAATGCATAGTCCAAGGGCGATCAAAAGAGACTTCAGGGCCTTGGGATGGTGGGTTACGGAATCTGGTTCACAGGTTATTGTTTCCCCTCTCCTTTCAGCTGCGGGCAGCGACATAGGAAGAAAGAGACAGGCCCAGTCTATTACTACATGGCTCCGTGACTGGTGTCACTGCCACAGTTTCGTGTTTTTTGATAATGGGATGGCCTACACGGCACCTGGCTTTCTGGCATCATATAGGATTCACCTTTCTCAAAGGGGGAAGAGGGTCTTTGCTCGCAAGGTAGCGGGGCTTATAGACAGGGCTTTAAACTAGACTCGAAGTGGGAGGGGGACAGTATCAGGCATGCCTGTGTCAAGCTGTGGGATAACACACCA
Organism: Phaethon lepturus; assembly: GCF_000687285.1. Lineage (NCBI taxonomy): Eukaryota > Metazoa > Chordata > Aves > Phaethontiformes > Phaethontidae > Phaethon > Phaethon lepturus. The sequence goes on from NW_010527488.1 coordinate 718, forward strand.
AGGTTAGAGGGACAGGGTGCTAGCGAGGCCCCTCAGCCTGCTGCACCAGAGAAAGACCTCAAAGGAACTAAGGGGTGTTCCTCTCAGACGGTGACATGGCTGACAGCCCAGCTGAAGTGCCTCTACACCAATGCACACAGCATGGGTAACAAACAGCAGGAGTTGGAAGCCACCATGCAACTAGAAAGCTGTGACCTGATTGTCATTACTGAAACTTGGTGGGACGAATTCCATGACTGGAGTGTGGCTATCGATGGCTATGGGCTGTTCAGAAGGGAAAAGTGAGGAATGAAGGGCAGAGGCATTTCCCTCTACATCAAGAAATGGATAGATGTCCCTGAGGAATAGCCACGAGCAGGTCAAGAGCTTATGGGTAAGAATCAGGGACCGAGGCAACAAAGGGAACCTTGGGGTTGGCGTCTACTACAGGCTGCCTGATCAAAGAGAGCCTTTTGATGAAGCCTTCTTCCTCCAACTACCGGAGGAATCCAGCTACAGGAGGCACCGTGCTCACAGGCTCTCGTCCTGCTGGGGGACTTCAACCACCCCAAAATCTGCTGGAAAAGTATTACACAAGCTGTAGGAAATCCAGGAGACTCCTGGAGTGCATGGAGGATAATGTCATATGCCAGGTAATAGACAGCCCTACCAGGGGGGATGCGATACTGGACCTAATGGTAACCAACACATGTGAGCTAATTGGCGACGTCAAGATTGGAGGCAGCCTGGGCTGCAGTGACTGTGCACTGGTAGAGTTTCCAGTCCTGAGGGATATGGGACAGGCGAAGAGTAAAGTCAGGACCCTGAATTTTAGGAAAGAAAACTTCCAGCTCTTCAAGGCGCTAGTCACTAGGACCCCCTGGGAAACTGCCCTCAGGAAAGAGGGAGCAGAACAGAGATGGCAGATCTTTAAGGACACTTTCCACAGAGCGCAAGAGCTCTCGATCCTCAGGTGTAAGACATCAGGAAAGGAAGGCAAGAGACCGGAATGGATGAGCGGAGACCTGCTGGTCAAACAAAAGGGCAAGAAGGAAATGCACAGGCAGAAGAAGCAGTGACAGGTAACCTGGGAAGAATACAGGGACGCTGCCTGGTTGTGTAAGCATGGAGTCTGGAAGGCCAAGGCGCATCTGGAGCTGAACATGGCAAGGGATGCAAAGAATAATAAGAAGGGCTTCTACAAGTATGTCAGCCAGAAAAGGAAGGTCAGAGAAAGCGTACCCGCCTTGATGAGTAAGACTGGCAAACTGGCAACAATGGATGAGGAGAAGGCTGAGGCACTCAGCAACTTCTTTGCCTCAGTTTTCACTGACAATCTCTCTCCCACACCTCTCGAGGGGATGGACTGCAACATGGGGACAGGAGGAGCAAAGTCCTTCCCACTGTGAGAGAAGATCAGGTTCAAGACCACCTGAGGAACCTGAACAGCCACAAGTCTGTGAGACCTGATGAGATGCATCCCAGAGTCCTGAGGGAATTGGCTGATGGAGTTGCCAAGCCACTC
>NW_010527489.1:0-367 GCF_000687285.1 Phaethon lepturus
GCTCAGTCAAAAGGAAAAAAATGATAAAAAAAAAAAAAAGCAAGCAAGGTGTGGTTTGGCAGCACGTCCCGCTCAAAGGGCACAGCCGCTGTCAGAGAAAGCCATCTCGCCCATGCCGCTGCAGCAGGAGCCTCTCAGCGTGGCCGTGCCTGGGCAATAAAGCACGAGCGATGCCGCCTGCTCCAGGAGAAAGGACAGAAGCAGCCGGAGCAGCTCGACTCCCTCCCCGCCTCCCTCCCATCCCAGGTGCCAGCAGAAGGCCAGCACTCCCGCAGGAATCAGGTGTTCCAGCTCCCCCAGGAACCCTCCAGCAAATGCCGTGCCGGAGAAATCCCCAGCTCTTACCTTTTCCACGTCCACTGTTTTA
>NW_010527490.1:0-1014 GCF_000687285.1 Phaethon lepturus
ACTGGAGCCGGGCAGGTTGGTCCTGCTCCAGGTCCAGAGCGGAGAAGAGTCCCCGGGGCATCACGCTGCGGGACGGGGAGCTTTGCACCGTCCTCCGAGGCAGCCAGAGCTGGAGGGTCAGGTTAGCTCCCGGCTGGAGCAAGGGACAACCAGAATAGCCCCGTTGACCCCGACCCCTCCAGTGCCCATTTCCACCAGCGCACACCAAAGGGCAATCCGGCCCGCAGCCTCCGGGCTGTCAAATCCGTCACCTTCCCAAGAAGCCCAGACGAGAAAGCACATGTTTCCTGGCTGTCATGGAGCAAGGAGCTGAGTAACGGGGCGGTCTCTGCCTGGCGAAATGTGCATTGCATTTGGGCTGAGATTCTAATAGATTCTGATGCGATTTTTTTCCTGATTTGTACCAGGCCATCTGGATTTGTTTCTGTGAGATGCTGGTTTAATACACTTAAAATTTCCCATTGAGTCTCATGCACCAAAGAGAGGGGGAGGGGGCGAATGAAAAGCAAATTTAATAACAGAAAGACCTGAAATCTATTAAATATACATTAAAATACATTTGGTTTCCCAGTGGGTGCAAAGTGCCATAACGTTTTACTGGGTTTATGACGCTGGCAGAGGCTCTGAATGAAAATGGAGGAGAGAGTCCAGGGTCCCTGCTCAGTAGTTCACGGTGGAGAGAAAGAGTCGTCTGCAGTTTGCTAACGCAGCAAAAATGGAAAAGGCTCCTCGGGTAGATCCACAGAGAGCGTGTTTCACATGTGTTTCCGTTAAGGATGTTCACAAAACCTGAACAGCAAGAGACATTCAGGTTCTCAAATTATTCGGGACTCTCGTTTTCCCTCTCATGCTACAACTTTGGCAGGGCCCCTCCGCACAGCCTCCCCCGGCTCCTTCCCACCGCACGGCTCCTCCGTGGCCCCCGGATGCGGGGAGCGATGGCGAGAGGCTCGGCTGGCTCCCTGAGCTCGGGCTGTCTCGCCCCCGCGGCGAGCGGGGAGCGGGCTGGTGCCG
>NW_010527491.1:0-825 GCF_000687285.1 Phaethon lepturus
GTGGCAGTGGAGATAGTGCACGGGTCAACAAATTTCCTTGATTGTACTGGGGAGCTGAGCACCGGACAGCACTCCAGATGTCACCTCACCGAGTAGAGGGGAAGGTTCACCTCCCTCCACCTGCCAGCAATGCTTTTTCTAATGCAGCCCAGAAAGCTGTTGGCCTTTGCCAAGACGATGCAGTGATAGGTTATGCTCAGCTGCTGGAATCATAGAACCTTTGGGTTGGAAGGGGCCCTTAAAGGCCATCTAGCCCAACCCCCCTGCAGTGGGCAGGGACATCTTCAACTGGACCAGGTTGCTCAGAGCCCCGTCCAACCTGACCTGGGATGTTTCCAGGGATGGGGCATCTACCACCTCTCTGGGCAACCTGGGCCAGGCAAAAATGTCTTCCTTCTATCTAGTTGAAATCTGCCCTCTTTTAGTTTAAAACCATTATCCCTTGTCCTATTGCAACAGGGCCTGCTGAAATGTCTGTCCCCATCTTTCTTATAAGCCCCCTTTAGGTACTGGGAGGCTGCAATAAGGTCTCCCTGGTGCCTTCTCCAGGCTGAACAAACCCAACTGTCTCAGTCCTTCTTCATAAAAGAGGCATTCCATCTTGCTCATCATTTTATTGGCCCTCCTCTGGACCTTCTCCAACAGGTCCATGTCTTTCCTGTGCTGAGGGCTCCAGAGCTGGAGGCAGTACTCCAGATGCAGTCTCACCAGGGCAGAGAAGAAGGGGAGAATCACCTCCATTAACCTGCTGGCCCCACTTCTTTGGATGCAACTCAGGGTACAGTTGGCTTTCCGGGCTACAAGTGCACATTGCTGGCTCATGTC
>NW_010527492.1:0-460 GCF_000687285.1 Phaethon lepturus
CAAAGTCCACAGAGAGGTTAGCGCTACCTTCCCCCTCCCCAGCCACCGGGTACCATCGCGCTGCAATTCCGCTGGCGGAGCCTTTTCACCCCTCGCCTTGTCTTCAAATGGAAATGATTCCCATTGGCCCAAGGTGTCCATGTAAATAGGTGTAAATGAAACCAGATTATGCCTTTCTCCCCGGCCCCCTCCTCCCCGCTCCCCTCCCCCTGCTCCCAAGGCGATTGTCATATGATAGCAAAGAAGTGGCACGTTAATGAAGCGCCTCTACAGGGGTCTTTTCTGCTCATGTCACCACATAAAACTATCAGATGGTTAGAGGAAGGACATGGAGGCAACTACTTAGCTCATCGCGGCTGCAGAGAAGCAAACAAGCCTCTGCTAGCGTCCAGCTGCCGGTGGTGTAAAAGAAGCTGATTCAGCCCGCGGAGGAGAAGGGAGGGGTGGACAAGAGGATTCG
>NW_010527492.1:625-1055 GCF_000687285.1 Phaethon lepturus
CGGGCATGCAGCGGGGTGGGAGACGAGGGGAGGGGGTTCCCTTCTCCTCCTCGCGGCGATCAGAAGGCAGAGCTACCGCTAGAGTAACTTTACGGGCGAAGGCTGCTGCGGGGAGGCCAGGCTGAGCGAGGCCGGAGCCGGGAGAAGGGCACATCGCTTTCCCCCGCGCCGGCGGCGCAGAGCTCCGGGTCGGTTTCCCCTGCCCCCGTCCCGCCCCCCGAGGGACGAGGACCGCTGTGCCCCTTCCTTTCCCCGTGCCCTTCTTTCTCCCGCCTGGCCCCTTCCTCCAGCGGACGGGTGTCCGTGCAAACCCTCTCGGACTCACCCCTGGCCCCCTCCTTGTCGCTGCCCTTCTGCAGATCTCCGCGGGTCCCCTAGCGAAGATGCCTCGCCCGGGCAGAAACACTTACAGTGATCAGAAGCCTCCCTA
>NW_010527493.1:0-2493 GCF_000687285.1 Phaethon lepturus
CAGCACAGCCCCTGACTTGCATCCGTCCTGCATCCTCCAGGCGCACGCTGGCGGACATCATCATGGAGAAGATCACGGAGAAGCAGACGGAGGTGGAGACGGCACTGTCGGAGATATCGGGCTGCCCCATGCCCCAGCTCGATCCCCGTGTCCTAGAGGTCTACAGGGGTGTCAGAGAGGTAAGGCCAAAGCAGCTGTGCCCTGGGGCCCAGTGAATGCCATGCTGACCCCCACAGCTGCCACCTCTGTGCCCACTCTCCCTCAGAGAAGGCTGTCCCTGTCCTCACTCTGTGCAGGCACTTCTGTGTATTACCTGCAGTTTGCATAGTATCAGTCACTGAAGGGCCCAGAATGTTTCTGAGTGACAGTCTCCTACGCACCATGCTCAAGATGAGCCTGGGACAGTCCTTTCTTACCAGAGATGCTAAGGGAGGGGACAAGTTTCTCATGATTTTGAGAAAAGTCCCGCAGTCCTGCTGTTAGTGCCAATATATCACCGCCTGGCCTGTATCCATGTCTTAAGGTGCTGTCCAAATACAGGAGTGGGAAACTTCCCAAGGCATTTAAAATCATTCCTGCCTTGTCCAACTGGGAGCAGATCCTCTACATTACAGAGCCAGAGACGTGGACAGCAGCTGCCATGTACCAAGCCACCAGGTAAGATCATCTCTGGGAGATGCTGATGGGGGATTTTTTAGCTTTTTCTTTTCATCATTGGAACCAGATTTACAAAATACCGTGTCCCCCGCTTGGCCGCCTTTCTCCATACCTCACTTTGTGCTTTGCTTTTCCTAGGATATTTTCATCCAACCTGAAAGAGAGGATGGCCCAGCGGTTCTACAACCTGGTGCTGCTGCCGCGTGTCAGGGATGACATCGCCGAGTACAAGCGCCTCAACTTTCACCTCTACATGGCTTTGAAGAAGGCTCTGTTCAAGCCGGCAGCCTGGTTCAAAGGTAGGGACTCCCTGCAGCGCTGCCGTCTGTACCTGGGAGCCTCTCTCCATCTGGGAAGCTCAGCAGGGGCAGATGTTGCACACCACTGCCCAGTGTGACTGCATGCTGTACCCTGCATGGCGTGGCCCTGTAGGGGCTCAGCAGGGAGGAGAAGACGTGAAAGAGATGCAGGGAGTCCCCCTTGGTGGACAAGGCGGCTTCCAAACCCCCAGGGATCCATTTGCAGTGTTCAGGGTGGAAGGGTCATGAGTACTGTAGGCTTACGCAGGTGCTGTCAGCAAGTACTGGCAGGTATTTGGGTTCTTTTGGAGGTTGATGGCAGGTTATGAACTCTCAGGTCTGATCTCGGTCTTGTCTGTCAACCTGAGGTGATTTGGGGCTAGTTGCGTGGCAGGGAGATGCTGTGACCCCCATAACAGCAGCTGCTGGACGAGCTGTTTTTTCCTGGGGTCAGGAGAAGGGGCTGAGCCCCACATCCCGCAACTCTGCCTGCTGCCATTAAGACTGGCAGTGCCTGACTTCTCCTCCTCCGCAGGGATCCTCATACCCCTGTGCGAGTCAGGGACCTGCACACTGCGGGAGGCCATCATTATCGGCAGCATCCTCACCAAGTGCTCCATCCCCGTCCTCCACTCCAGGTAATGCGCTGGGAGGCTGGGGCAGGGAGAGGTTTTTCTTTAGGGACACTCAGATCTGTCCCTCAGCCTCTGTGGCATCTCAGAGGTGGGGGGGTCGCTCAGCTCCCTTCGGGCTTGAGATTCAAGGCTCAGGGCTGGGTTTCTCATCTTTATGCCTGGGTGCCTGGCCTGCCCTCACCTCGGTGCTTCCTCCGTCCCCGCAGCGCAGCCATGCTGAAGATCGCCGAGATGCAGTACAGCGGCGCCAACAGCATCTTCCTCCGGCTGCTCATTGACAAGAAGTATGCCCTGCCCTTCCGTGTCGTGGATGCCCTCGTCTTCCACTTCCTGGCCTTCCGCACGGACCAGCGGGGCCTGCCAGTTGCCAGTGCTGTGGCACCAGAGCCTCCTGGCCTTGGCCCAGCGCTACAAGGAAGACCTCTCCTCGGAGCAGAAGGAGGCTTTGCTCGAGCTGCTCAAATTCCACAGTCATCCGCAGATCTCGCCAGAGATCCGGAGGGAGCTGGTGAACTCCAAGACGCGGGATGTGGAGGGGCAGCAGGCCCCGGCCCTGGGGGGCAGCAGCCCCTGGCCATGGAGTGAGCAGGGAGAGGCAGGGAAAAGCTGCAGCCTGACCTGCTCCTGGGACACTGCTGGATGCAGTTGGGAGCCTGGTGTGAGCGAGGTCGTGGGAGAGCGTGTGGGATCATCCATCCTGGGATCCTGCTGCTCCGAGCGGGCTCTTCAGGCTGTGCTCCCTGCACTGCCTGTCCCAGGGCAGGGCAGCCCCTGTCTCACCCAGGAACCTGGTGCCAGGAACCTGGTGCCACCAGCACCCGCAGGGTTTGTCTTGTTCCTGTATTGGAAAATAAAACCTGAGCTGTGTCTGTGGGTGAGGGGCGGTTCTGCCCCACAGCCGC
>NW_010527493.1:2618-2954 GCF_000687285.1 Phaethon lepturus
CCCAGCAGGTGGCAGAGCAAAGCCACCAGCCCTGGGCTTCTCGCAGAGCTGCACATTGAGTCTGTGCTGCTGTCCCCAGATGGCAAAGGGAGAAGGGTCCCCTGTGCACCCCCTCTTCCCTCCCTGTGTGCTGCCCTAAGTGGCCCTTGTGCCGTTGGGCAAAGGGAGGGTGGGCAGGGGGACAGGCCTGGGACCCCCAGACCCCTCCCAGAGCCCCAAACCACTCCTAGGGTTAAAACCTGCTCCGGGGGTGCCTGAGGGTTTCCCCGAGGGCTTGGTTGCCAGTAGGCTGGAGCAGGCGCAGCTCCTGCTGGTCCGGCAGCAGGGGCCCAGCCG
>NW_010527493.1:3385-4044 GCF_000687285.1 Phaethon lepturus
CCCCAGCGGGGCCTTTTCCCCCCACGTCCCATGAGGGTCTTCGCTTACCGTGGGGAACTGCTGACGGTGACACTGTGATGCTGCAAGGTTTACGTGTTGCAAGTCCCTGGCCTTGCTCCTGAAACCAGCACAAAGTCCTGCAGGTGTGGCCCATGGAGAAAAGCCCCTGGAGCTTCCTATGGTGGCAGGTTGTGCTGAGGGCAGCTGCCTCTTGGCTTTGCTTCCCTCAAGAGTTGGCACCTTCTCCCGTGACAGCAGCAGCAGCAAGAGCCATGTGAAGCAGAGCAGCACGCAAAGGCTGGCTGCCTTGGGCTGGTTGCACGCCGCAGCGCCTTTTCCTTGGCTTCCTGATGTTTATCTCCTGTCTTCAAAAAAGCCAGAAGCTGATCAGCATGAGAGATGGCCTGGGCTCACGCAGCACAACCAGCATGCTCGCTGCCACGGCACCGACGGGCGAGAGGGAGCCTTCAAAGCTGCCGGGGGCGTGAAGTCGCTGCCTCCTCTCCAGTGGCCGCTCTGCAAGCAGGCACCTTGCCTGCAGGAAGGCGTTGGGTTCCACGTTCATCCACTGCCATCTGTGAGCTGCCCCGGCGAGCGTGACTCATCCCTCGGCCACTGCAGCATCTCCCACCAGCTCTCGGCAGGGGAGGGGGGGGGCT
>NW_010527493.1:4075-6439 GCF_000687285.1 Phaethon lepturus
CTGCCTGCCTGCTCCCTGTTCTATCCTGCTCTTGCAGCCCTGGGAAACACAGGGCTGGAGCCTCTGGGAGCAGCCCGAGGGGACCCAGCAGGGGATCCAGTGATGAGGTCCCACCCCAGAGCTATGTGGGGCAGAGGCAGGAGCTCTGCAAGTGAAGGGGAAGCTAAGAGTCTTCTCTGGGCTGCCCAAGGCACAGCGCGGAGCGCGAAAGGAGACCCTTGAGGCATTCGTACTTGTTTAAAATACTTTATTGCAACATCATACGGTCCTCTGATTTTCCCAGCAGTGGGACTCTCGTGTGTGAACACCAAACCAGTTTACTCTTAAATTAAAACTCCTTTATATATAAAAAAATTTTTTTCTTTTTATCCAGACAGGCTCTGCATGCCCCGCAGCCCCCCTGCTAGCAGGGGTCACTGGCAGGCGGCTCTTCTTGACAAATCAGGCTAGTGGAAGAACAGCAGCCCCATCTTTTTCCACCTGATACGACTTTTGTTTCTAGTGGCATCCAAAAAGGAAGATTTCTACCTCTTTTTCTGCATCCCCCATGGGAGGACAACAGCCACGGATCCATGTGTCCAGAGGTCACCAAGCAGCAGCAGTCTGCCTCCCATCCCTGCAGAGTCTCTCCGGCTTCTGGTTAATACAATTCTACTATTTAATGGTTTTCTCTCAGAAAAGCAGCATTATTTTTTTTTTTTAAAACACTTTTTATAAAAACTAACAGACAGGATCAACAACAACAATACAAAAATGCAATAATCGCTTTTCAACTCAAGTGCGCAGCAAATTTTCCACCTGATGAGGATGCAGCTCAGACCCACATGGACATATATGCAACGCAGCCCCCTCCTGAAACGCGATCCGAGATCCCTGCCTTGGAGGAGTGAAGATGCATTTCGGACTATAGCAGCACATTCAAATGTATTTCTTAAAACCTAGTCTGATGTCTAAGCTACCTAAAAAAACAACCAGCTTCCAAGTGAGAGTCTCCCATTGCCCAGGGAGCTAGGGAAGGGGACGAAGGGTAAAGGCACTCTTTCGGAAGCAGAGGAGACCAGCATCCAGGCCCCACACCAAGGAACTGCAAAGTCTTCCTCCCTCCCCATTTCCCAGCAGTTAACAATAAATTAAGCAGCCTTAGTGGGGCAGCGGAAAGCCAAGGGGATTGCGCCCAAACCTTGCCCAGGAGGCTGCTCCCCGAAGCGGAGTCCACACGGATGGGGAGCACATCCCCCAAGCAAGCCAAAAACCCGCAAATCCCAAATCTATCGGCAACAAGGAACAAGCCACACGTTTCCCCTCCAAGCAGAAGCAGCCATGCCACCCCCCCAGGAGCCACAGCGATCTGGCACGAAGCAATGGGATCAAGGGGCCAACAAGCACCCGCTCCCTCCTCCTGGGCACCCGCTTCTCTGTCGTGAGCCACGCGGGCCTGTAGCACCCCAGCCCGGGGAGGGAGGTTGGCGGGGTTACAGGGATTTTGGTCACGTAGGGCAGAGTAAGAGGCTCGCTATCCATGATTGATAGCCCACGCAGCACTGGACGTCGTCACGGTAGGCACCCCCGAAGAGACGGCGAACAGCAGCCAGCCAGGCTACGGGCAACACGAACTGAGAAACATCTTACAACTTCATTTTGGGTCCTGCTTCCCCTCCCCAGCAACTCTTGTGCCCTGCCACCATGAAAACAGTCGCTTCACCCCGGCCGCCTGCGGAGCGCCGAGCCCTGACAGACGAGCGCGGATCCTGCTCCATGCTCCCAGCCGGTGGAATGAATCCTCAGCAGGCGTGAGATGGAGAGGGCTGACGGATGGGTAGGTGGGATGCAGCGACCTTTCGGTGTCCAGGGCGAGGTCCTGCTGCGGCAGGGCTGGGCAGCTCTCGGGAAGGGGAGGGTGGTCACAGGTTGATGTCCGTGACGTCTGTGGGCGTGCTGGTGGGCTGGCTGGCCGGGTAAGCAGCAGTCTTGGCGGCGCTGTATTCCTGTTGGGTTTGGGACGCCTGTTTCAGGCTCTCGGCTAAGGCTGCCTCAATCTGCTCCTGACAGGCTTTCAGGCAGTCCTGCGGGAGAGGGAGCGAGACAAGAGGCCTCAGTTCTCTGCTGCTCAGAGGTGGGAGCCTTGTAAGTGGCTCTGAGCAGCTGGTGGGCTACGTCTCTGGCCCCTGGAGCATCTAAACACACAAGACAAAGAAGCCTTTCTCCAACAAGGGGCATCTCCAGCTTGCCTGTGCTTTAGGCCCCTCCCCAGGAGAAGCCCCTTGCTCTGGTTGTCTTCTCCCTACCTCCCTGCTTGACCACGTTCCCGAGGAATAGACGTTGTGCCCATCAGAGATCCCCAAAGCAGCCGGGCAGGTGGCTGGA
>NW_010527493.1:6489-6725 GCF_000687285.1 Phaethon lepturus
ATCACAGCAGTCAGCTGCCGCTGACGACCGAGAGGGTAGAGCAGAACAGCTCTGCGCAGGCTGGTATCAACCTTTACAGCCAAAGCTTCCCAGATCCACGAGCGACAGCCGGCGTGCAGCAGCATGGGTGCACACAGGGCCCGTGGGGCCCCACACCCTACACCCCAGAGCTCCCAGAGCTCTGCCTGACGCTGCATCTCTGTGGTCGCTGCAGAGAAGCTGCGCACGGCTCTGCC
>NW_010527493.1:6898-7649 GCF_000687285.1 Phaethon lepturus
ACTACGTCCCTGACGCTGGGTTGTTATGAGAACAATGCTGTGGCCGCGCAGCTTCTCACAAAGCTTTTACCCTCCTGCTCTCCCCTGGGGAGCCCTGCGCAACTCAGCCGCACCTCCCCAGAGCCCAGGGAACCCAGTGCTGGGGGACACCCCAGCCCCACAAACAGGAAGGCGCAGGGGACTGCAAGCAGCGGCGTATCACCTCGTCCCTGACGCTGGGTTGTTATGAGAACAATGCTGTGGCCGCGCAGCTTCTCACAAAGCTTTTACCCTCCTGCTCTCCCCTGGGGAGCCCTGCGCAACTCAGCCGCACCTCCCCAGAGCCCAGGGAACCCAGTGCTGGGGGACACCCCAGCCCCACAAACAGGAAGGCGCAGGGGACTGCAAGCAGCGGCGTATCACCTGTAATAAAAGCAAACCCCCCTCCATTTTCTCCCCACACAAGCTGTAACCGGAGGAGGAACCTCCTCCACTTCGACACCGGAGCACCATGATGCATGGAGAGCTGCGAGAGGCACCGCCAGCGGGCACACCCCGGCCCGGCTCCTCCGCAGCGTCTCGGCTCTTGCCGAGGGGTAAGAAGTGGCATTTCGCACCTTGCAGCTGGAGCCGAGCTGGACGCCGCGGGGCCGCGCGCGCTCGCTGGATATTGTCACACACCGAAATCTCTTACCAGGAATCCGCCGCCGGTTCTTAGAAACTGACAGAGGATGTGGCGAGCGAAAATAGCAACGCCCACCTCCCCTTCCCC
>NW_010527494.1:0-4081 GCF_000687285.1 Phaethon lepturus
GCATGGGGATGCACCCCAGGTCCTTCAGCCCCTGGACCAGCTGGGGTGGGGATGCACTGTAGGTCCTTAGTCCCAGTATTAGCTTGACTGGATGGGGATGCAGGACTCCAGGTGCAGTCTGGCACCGCGGGTTGCCCCAGGTTAACTGGGCATAGGGGTGCACCCCAGGTCCTGCATCCCACCCCAGGTCCTGGACCCCAGTCCCTGACGGGCTGCGGCTGTGACAGTCTGGATGCCACATGGTCCTGGACGCCTGCGAGTGCGTGGGACCCGGGGATCCCTTGCCCAGGTCTGGGGGGGCTGGCAGGGCTGTGCCTAGTGCATCTCTGCGGTTATTTATAGACTCCCTGACTAGGGAGCTGACGAGGCTATTTGCACTAAATGAATTGGGAGCATAAAGTGGGAATCAGCCAGAGTGCAAGCGGTGTAATTACACAGTCTTTCTGCAGCATCTGGTAATTAAACACATAGATCCTCAGCGTTGCTAACTCCTAGCTTTTAAAAAACCATAGTGAATGCAAAACTAAGCTACTGAGGCGTTGGCTGTAGTAAAGGATAACTCACAGTCTCCTCCAGCCTCCTCTGAGTTAGGCAGGAGTAGCTCTTGAAGGCGAGCCCTTGCGTTTTCCGAGTACCTGCTGAATCTTCTACCACAGGGAGGCATTGGCATGGGCTGGTGAGTCCAGAACTCATCACCTCTGTGAGCACCCTGGGCTTGATAGATGGGCAGCTGGGTTCCCCAAATGAACCAGCTCAATGGTGTGTGAGCTGCCAAAAGCAGCTCGGAGAGCCGAGCGCCTGAGGGATGGTCGTGCCCGGAGAAAAGGGCCGGCAGGTAGGCAGCTTCGTGGGCAAACTGAAAGGACAAATGCAACTCATACCCTTACGTCTTTTAAATCAACTGGTTTGTTTTTCTGGGTTTTTTTGTGTGTCGGTTTTGGTTTTTTTTACTTGCCCTGAAACTGCCAAAATTTCACAACACTCTGGAATTTGGGCTTCAGAGCATAAATGCAATTGGGAAGCAATGTTAAGTTTATACAAGAGGTTCTTGAGTTAGGATTTTTTTTCCACCAAAATAGTATCCTATCTGTTAAACATCTTTAAATGGATTTCCTTTCCCCCCTTTAGGTTTGAGCTGAGAAAATGAGCCATGAACTTTCAGCATGGCTTAACCGGTGGGAAATACAGTAAGCTGGGTGTGCAGCCCCTGATGCTTTTTCCCTTTCACAATGGGACTGGGAGCCCTTTCTCACCTGCTGAAAGTAGAAATGGATGTTGGAAATGCAAGGTTTGAGGGTTTGGGGTTTTTTTCCTCATCTCTTAGAACTTGCTTCTCTCCTTTTTCTCTGGTTACAATAGAAACATCTATTGAAGCTGTGGCTTTGCTCTAACAGGCTCTTCAATTGCACTGTGAGACCCCCCCCCCCGCCTCCTTTCATCCAAAGAGTTTAAACATGGGAATACGCATTTAGGTTAATTTTCACACATTATCAGGAAAGTAGTAAAGATCCCAGTGAATCCTCGGGGATGAGAACATATTTTCTAATTAACTCATTCCCATTCTTGTGTTACCTGGACGTGCTGGGGAAGCAGCGAGTCTCAGCCATGCAGCCGTCCAGCTCCTCGGTGGGTGGGGATGAAGTAAAAGACCAGGAAGATTTTTATATTTAACTAACACATTTGCATGAACTGGTGTGTTCTGCAGACGGTTCATCGGGGCTGGGGAAGGAGGGTTAAACTTGGTTTTGGCTGTGAATTGGGTAAGATGGCTCTGACGCTAATGGTGCCGTAGTCACTTCTTTTTCTGTTCTGCCTTTCATTTGACTCAACCATCCCCAACGTGCTTTTTTTTGACTCCTCCAGACCATGAGGGTGGCTGGGGGGTCAGTACGAAGTTCCCTACGCCCTTTCCACCAAAGAAATGAAACTGTGGTGTTGTGGGGTGAAACTGAAGGCTGAGGAAGAACAAAATACAAAACAAGGGGGTTAGATGTCTTCTACCACTAAGCTGGCTACAACCAGTTGGAGGATGAAGGGCTGTTTTCCGTATTCTTCTTTTATTTTGCTTGTGTCCTTTTAGGTAAAAAGTTAAAAAGGTAGAACAATGTTTACTAGTTCAGCTCAAAATCATAGGTTTCAGAGTGTGTAAAAAAAAAAAAAAAAAAAAAAAAGGCCAAAATTGCAGATTACCTAAAGCCTTTGTACAAACTGATGAAGAAGATACTTAAGTCCTAAGCATTGCCTAAAACAGGCAGCAGGTAAAGCTAGGGAGTGGTAGATACTCTTCAGTGGTGGTAGTAGATCCAGTCGAGTTCGCTCTAGGAACCTGGAAAACATCACTTTGCATTTAACGGTCAGCTCGTACAACGTCAGTCAAACCAGCACCAGGGGTTGGGACCCGAGCAAAGGGTCTGCACCCACCCTGCGCTCGCCCTCAGGTGTTTGCCTCGGGGTGCCCGCTCCGTGGGTCTGCGCCGCAGGCGGCTGCTCCGTCTGCAGGAGCCGAACGCTGAGGGTTGGCAGCGTGTGTAGGTCGTTGTAGCTACCCGGTGCCTCTCCACAGCTTATGATACGAGGTCACGGTAACGCCACGTTCTCTGTACCCCTCTGGGCTGCTTGAAGATGCCCTCCAAAGGCGCTGAGCTCCTGTCTGCATCCATGAGGACAAAACCCCTTTATTAAAGGGCAGCTGGAACGGTCACGGTGCTGCTCGAACCCGCATGTGGCAATGGTGGCGTTTCCAGTCCGGAACAAACCCGCACGTGTCACAAGGCTTATGAAAGGGAGGATATAGCGTGTGCGGGGGGGGTAAGCCTCTATTGCATCGCATTTGCTGCGTCTGAGCGAGTCCACATGCGATACGGAGCTGGATACACTCCTACGTAGTGGTATCTAAAATAAGGGTCAGCCTTGGCCGTGGGTGAGCATCCCCGTGGCAGGACCGTGCGCTCCACGGGGCACTGGCACCCCGCCGCCTTTCTGGCTTTGCCAAATGGTGGCTAAATGCATTGCTTTTTGGCTTTGTTTTAAACGCCTCGGAAGAAAGCAGTGCCATTCATTTCAGGTCAAATGAAGCTTTTTGTTTGATCTGCTCTGTCTTCTGCTGAAAACTGATTTTGGCCATTATCTGCCCCCTTCCTCCTCCGGCAGGGTCAGAAAGGTCATTTCAAATCTAGCTCTCCTGCTTAGGGCTCCTCTTGCACCCTCTCTTACGTGGCCAAATCTGTTTTGCACTTCAGCCCCGTGGGATTGAGCGAGGCGTTTGGATAGAAGAATCGGAGCATTTGGGTTGTGCCAAGGGTGCATTTCCAAATGTGGGTCCAAGAACTGGCACAGTTTTCCAACTGTGTTCTCAGCGATGCAATTGCCAGCGCAGCCCGTACTAGGAAAGCTGTTGCAGCCTCAGGAATCCCCTGTCAGTCCCCTTCTGCTTTGCTCTTTTTCCTTCTGGTTTTTTGTTTTGTGTTGTTTTTTTTTTTTTTTAAGGTTGATTCACTCCCCTTCTTGTGTCCATGTTTACCTTCTCACTTCTCCGAGTGAACCGGGAAGGCCGTTTTCCTCCTCCTTCATCCTCCCTGTGTGAAATCCATGGCTTAACTCGTCCCTGTGAGCCATACCGACCGGGCATGGCTGAGAAGCCGGGGCTGGCTGGGCTCTGGGCGATCGGGGATGGCTCGCTGCAAGGGCAAGGTTTGTTTTTTTTTTTTTAGGACAGCTAGGTAAAGCCTGAGGAGAAGGTAAGAGTGAAAGGAGAGGCTAGGACATGGCGTTAACTGCCCTTCGCTTGGGGAGGAAGGGGCCGGGTGGGGAAGGAGATCGGCTTTTGGCGTGGGAGAGCTGCCGGGAGACCTGGAGCTCTGCAGCAGCCTTGCTTTGGAGGGGCAGCCACTCCGGCCGGCACAGCGTTTCCACACCGGTGGCATCGTTCTTAGTGAAACACCAAAATCAAACCTTTCTCCTGCGCGGGGAAAGGTCGTTAGCCTGGTGACCTCTAATGACGTCGTCCAAAGTGGCAAAGCTTCAGGCTGTTATTTTCTCACATTATTACTAGAAAGAGCAAGCTAAAGAGGCTGCGGGGGAG